>NC_090057.1:2321875-2443130 GCF_038355195.1 Osmerus mordax | reverse complement strand
CCTGGGTAAACAGAGACATCTTTGATGAGGACTTATGTTTACTTAAGAACCTTAGGTATACTGTTCACAACAGGTCTGACAATATATGACCTTTTTACCTTAAGGAGCAGTAGTCTTTCAACTGAAGCTTAGCCATGGATCATGGCTAGATGTAACCAAGACAGCACTGTTTGTATTGAAACAGCTCTGATAATCCAGATCTCATTCCAAACAACTTTGTCACCTTGGCGTTTTCTCTGAGGCACATCACGGTCATGAATGACAAATCGTTTTTTTCCCAGTCAGCATAAGGAAACGGTTGACCACAAGGTCATCTAACAATAGTAACACTCGGAGCATCTCTACAACTTTGGAAAACTCCAGAAAGTATGCAGTTTTGTGCAGCACAACCACTCCAAGAAAATAAACACACTCGTACCAAAAAACAAATTAAATACAAATGCAATACAATACAATGTCAACAAGGCGCATCTGGTCCACATTAAGGGCATTACTGACAGAAAAATGAAATTAACATTTAACACCACCGGCGTAATTTCCAAGCATTTGTGCCAGGGAGGTTGTAAATAGCTCAGCATTAACGTGTGTCTGCTCCAGGCGTGACAACCTGAGGTGAGGCTGTTCTGCTACAGTGCCACTAAATGAAGCCATCTTCTTCGACGAGGGACAAGGTCTAGGTCCAGACTACCTCGTGAGGTACTCCATGTCATCTTCAATCACTTCCTTTACCGGGTTCCAAACAGAAAGTTGTTTGTATCAGAACAACAGCATCCAACTGATACTGACTACACCAGGGCCACAGCCGGCTCGCATCACGGGCCACAGCCGGCTCGCACCACGGGCCACAGCCGGCTCACCAAACCTGAAAACACACGATGAGGAAGGGCTGGTTCCAGCGAGGGAGCGGAGAGGGAGGTGAAAGGTTATGCAACTACCCAGCACCTATATGGGAGTGTGGCTTCAGTGCCTCCTGCTCATCAGCACCCCTCCTCTTCCTATCCTCTCCCCCTCTCCTCCTCCTCCTCCTCCCATCTTCCTCCTCTCCCACCCTCTCCCCTTCTCTTCCTCTCCCCTCCTCTTCCTCCCCCTCATCCACCTCCCCTCCTCCAGGCATTAGATGTCACGACCACAGCCTGAGCTTAAAATAGAAACTTCAGCAGCACAAAATATGTTATCCTAAACCACTAATCTTTCTGTTTTGCTTTCTGCCAAAGAAAGTATAAATAAAAAAAGGGTGTAAGCAATCTTAAGGGTAAAAATGATGTGAGAATAAAGGGGGTTGGAAACCCATGACAGGACAGTGCGCACGTTGTTTTTCTTACATTGTGGAAACATTAATTGCTAGTTGACAAGCCTCAACATAGACTCATTTAGTAGGCTCAGTATAACCTTCAGTTTCCAGACCAACACTTGAAAAGAAGATAGATGGTGTTGCCCATGTTTAGCTTCAATGGTTTAAACCATAAAATATGTGGACATTGAAGAGGGCTGTCGTTTTTAGACCATGTGACTATACACATTGTGTTCACACCTTATTAGGACTGTTTGAAGGTAGACAAGTATTTGCCACTGAACTGAATCCATTGTTCTGTTTGTTATCCAAATGTGTAATATTACACAGGATATTCTTCTAAACAATACCATACACTGCCCACCCAAAGTACAATGTAACCCTGAATTACCCTGAAAGGTGTCCAGTTATCTGCCTGACTGTTTTACGTGACAGCACAGCCCAGCCAACAGGACCCTGGCCCGCCTGAATGCTGAATAGCTCCTTTTGCGAAGCGCTTTCTGCTCCATATATTGTTATTTATTATTTCCACCGCGGCATGTCTGAGCAGATCCTGTTATAGTTGGACAACTCAGACCGAGGGTGGTTTTATCATGAGGTCTTGCTGCACAGGCCCACTCACGCCAGCCCTGTGTGCGGGCAGCACAGCCGGCCCTGTGCATGGGCAGCAGAGCCTGTCCTTTGCATGGGCAGCAGAGCTGGCCCTGTGCACGGGCAGCACAGCCGGCCCTGTGCACGGGCAGCACAGCCGGCCCTGTGCACGGGCAGCACAGCCGGCCCCGTGCACGGGCAGCACAGCCGGCCCCGTGCACGGGCAGCACAGCCGGCCCTGTGCACGGGCAGCAGAGCCACACTGAGCCGGAGGCAGCAGAGATGGGTGGGCAAAAGAGCCGTCCTTGGAGGAGGCTTCTCACAGAGCAGATTCAGGTGGAGTCAGGAACCAGGGTGCTGCTCTCTGGTTCTCCAGGCTGGAGAGGAACCTGTAGCCTGGAGAACCAGAGCGCTGCAGGCTAGAGAGAAACCTGTAGCCTAGCCAACAACTGTCAAAACACGTCCAAAGCACAAGATACAGGCTAACCTGGAAATATCAGGGCGGAAAAAAACGGTATCGCATGCAACGTTTTGTCCAAGGCCTTGTCACTTCAAGGTCTGACCTCGTCTAGAAATGTGTCCTGGGCCACATTCTGCAGGTTCTAATCAGTTGCAACAATGACCAGAGCTGGGAGAGTGCAATCAGGGAACGCAGACCTGGGAACAGGGTTCATCTGTGTTGTAGATGAGTGATTTGACACTTTTTTTACTTCAGTAGCTGGCCACATACAGCAGCCCTCGAGAGCACTAGCCACAACAACAACCATGTCTGCTCTACGTAGAAGGACAAGACTGATGCAACTGTTGTGTCACAGTGGTGAATTAAAGGGAAACACACAATCATGGGAACCTGATCTGAGAGGGTCAGGAGGACAGGAGGGGTGGGAGGGGACTAAAAAAAGGTTCAGAAACAGTTGTTTCTGATAGATTTTCCGACAGGAGTATCTTAGACGGCTCAGCTTCAATGGCCCTTTGCCTAGCAACAGATTCCACCGCTACATGATTCACAATGATAGAATATCCCCCCCTCCCTACTTCCAGATCTTCAGAGGGTGAGCAAGTCTCTCACTGAGGAATCACACAGCTCTGCTTGTAGCCTTAGCTTAACATCAAGGCACTTATGCCAAGGGCATGATATTCCAATCAGACACACATACACACACACAAAACCTTGTCTGCTAATGGAGTGACATTCAGGTATGGTCCCTGCGTAAGGTCTTCATGAGGAGTGAATGTCCTGGCACAGAGCTGGGAGGAGGCTGGGAGGTAGGGGGAAGGCTAGGAGGAGGTTGGTAGGCTGGGGGAAGGCTGGAGGGAGGCTGGTAGGCTGGGGGGAGGCTGGGAGAGGATAGGAGAAGGCCGGTAGGCAGGGAGGCGGCTGGGAGGCTCAGGGGAGGCAGGGAGGGGGCAGGGATGAGGCAGGGAGGGGGCATGGAGGGGGTAGGGAGCCAGCAATGCCCCGTCCTTGGCTTCACGCGAAAAGCTGTAAATACCAGACATACCTCCCCTGTCAATCACATACCACAACCACACCTTCATGAGGAAGTCACTCAGCTCCCTGGATGGCGCAACAATGCAGGCACGCACGCAGAGCATGCCAGCTTCCCCACAACATCACACCCAGAGTTCACAAACGGCTCCTGCAATCCGTTGTGTTTCAGAGCACAGCTTTAATACCAGGAACAATGTGAAAAGACGTGAGCCTCCCAGGGCGTAGCGTGTCCGCAGGGCCAACCAGCAGAGTGTCCGCTGGGCCAACCAGCAGAGTGTCCGCTGGGCCAACCAGCAGAGTGTCCGCTGGGCCAACCAGCAGAGTGTCCGCTGGGCCAACCAGCAGAGTGTCCGCTGGGCCAACCAGCAGTGTCCGCAGGGCCAACCAGCAGTGTCCGCAGGGCCAACCAGCAGTGTCCGCTGGGCCAACCAGCAGTGTCCACAGGGCCAACCAGCAGAGTGTCCGCTGGGCCAACCAGCAGCGTGTCCGCTGGGCCAACCAGCAGTGTCCGCAGGGCCAACCAGCAGTGTCCGCTGGGCCAACCAGCAGTGTCCGCTGGGCCAACCAGCAGTGTCCACAGGGCCAACCAGCAGAGTGTCCGCTGGGCCAACCAGCAGCGTGTCCGCTGGGCCAACCAGCAGTGTCCGCTGGGCCAACCAGCAGTGTCCGCAGGGCCAACCAGCAGTGTCCGCAGGGCCAACCAGCAGTGTCCGCAGGGCCAACCAGCAGAGTGTCCGCTGGGCCAACCAGCAGTGTGTCCGCTGGGCCAACCAGCAGTGTCCGCAGGGCCAACCAGCAGTGTCCGCAGGGCCAACCAGCAGTGTCCGCAGGGCCAACCAGCAGTGTCCGCAGGGCCAACCAGCAGTGTGTCCGCTGGGCCAACCAGAAGCGTGTCCGCTGGGCCAACCAGCAGCGAGGCAGCTCGCTGGAGGACGCCCTCCACTGATATGCCAAGTATGTACAGGACAAATCTTCACCCTTTACTGCCTGACCAAATACACTTACAGCATGTCATCACACTCTTTAAAGCGCATAGCCGGCAGGTTATTAGAACGCTCTCTCCCTGTGGCTCCGGCTCATTCCATCACCTTACCCCACCCAGGGGTGTAAAGGGGTCCTGTCACACAGAGAGCAGGCCCTCTGTGGCTACTTCCAGTGTGTGTTACCACAGCCCCGCTACAGTGGATTACAGGATCTCCATGTGCTCGGCTAAGGAGAAAATGTTGGGCCGGAAATGCTTTCTGCAGCTGCTAGGAGTATTATTCCCCCACCTTGAGGCCAACCAAAAGACAAATGGCAGCCAAGTCATGTGACCTTTCCGTCGTGAGATGCCATTGGTGGAAAGCCTCTGTATTCCACCCCTCTCAAAACATTCTAGCCATACTTGTCTCGCCGGAAAACGTTTTCACCTCATCACAGAAGACGACTTGTAACGTACACTGGTACAGTCATATCATGACCAACAAACAAAATAATGGTCAGAAAAAAAGTCACGACCGACTCATCAGAACGCGGTGTGACGCCCATCACAGTAAATCCCGTCTGTCGGCACTCCGAACTCATGTCATAAGTGGTCGTCCCAGGTGTAACATAACCCTGTATGCATGCATCAATGAAGTATGTATAAAGAAGCCTAAGTGATTACAGACGCTGAAAGAGGGCTTCGCATGGTAGGGCCTGCCTCTCCCAGCTGGACCCTGGCTGTGGACCCTGGCTGTGGACCCTGGCTGCGGACGCGTCCGGCTGGCGTGCGTGCGGAGGGGCAGCCGGTGGCCCTGCTGGTGCCCAGAGGGGACGGGAGGGGACAAGGCTTGGCTGTGCCCAGACTGGCATTGACAGGTGTGGCCCGGAGGCTGCCAGAGCGCTAGGCCTGATCCGCAGCGGAGACTGCAGCCAAACCACCCACAGCAGCAGAAGCCATAGCAGTGCATTCCTGCGAGGAATAACGTGGCAGAGCCGCTCTCGGACATCTTTAACCTGGGGGGAGAGACAGGCCGTGGGTGGGCCTGGGAGACCAGGGGGCGGTGTGGGGCTGGGGGGGAGGGAGGAAGGTGGCGCAGGGGGGTGAGGCGCAGGGAGGGCAGGGTTGTACTGTGTACTGGAATCCCTTCCCCCACGCTCTGTCCCCCCGCTTCCAAATCAAGAGAAGTTTCCATGGATCAGTGACGAGGAACAAGGAAACTGACAAAAAACACCCCAACAAAAGAGTCAGGGGACAGCTGGGAAAAACTAAGCCAGTCCACTCTCACCCTGTGCCTTGGCCCCACTTACACCTTTACAAGCATGTACCCAGCATGCACCCTGCTCAAACTTAATCTGAGGGCACTTATGGAAACTTTTATTTTATTTTTTTCAACACACTGACAAACGCTCATTCTGATAGTTAGCGCACACTGTTAGACTGGATGGGCGGTTCCAAAAACGATACTTTTGTGTATTTAGGCGCTGTTGTGCAATCTGTGTTCAGGAGAGAGAAAACAAGGATCCCTCTGAGCCCAGTGGAAGCTGTGTTCTGCCCCACGGCTCAGGAGGCTGCTCTAAGACACAAGAGTTGCAAAACATCAACACATCACCGCACGCAACTCCATAGACCGCTACTGCTGCAACTATGTCAGAGACAGAGACACACACAGAGAGAGAACCAGAGAGAGAAAGAGAAAGATAGATATATATATATATATATATATATATATATATATATGTATTGTATATGTGTCACTTTATGTGTCTCTCTGTATATATATATATATATATATATATATATATACAGCCACACAGTCAGTTGCCCTTGGCAAAGATATACCGAACCACAACAAACAAAAGCTTTTGGACTGTGTGAACTTCACTGTCCACCACACCCTGACAACATGTTTTGAGAAGGGGGGGGGGGGGGGGGGTTGAGGCCCACACTGTGCAGCTGATAGGACCGCACAACGCCAGATCAAAGTCCTTTCACATCCTTAGCGAGCAAAAACCTGAGAGAGAGATGAAAGAGCATCAGCTGACTGCCGGAGACACCGTGCCCAGCTCAGCACAGCTCAGCCCAGCACAGCCCAGCCCAGCACAGCCCAGCCCAGCACAGCACAGCCCAGCTCAGCACAGCCCAGCTCAGCACAGCCCAGCTCAGCACAGCCCAGCTCAGCCCAGCTCAGCACAGACCAGCTCAGCTCAGCACAGCCCAGCTCAGCCCAGCTCAGCACAGCCCAGCTCAGCACAGCCCAGCACAACCCAGCTCAGCACAGCCCAGCTCAGCCCAGCTCAGCACAGCCCAGCTCAGCACAGCCCAGCACAGCACAGCCCAGCTCAGCACAGCCCAGCACAGCACAGCTCAGCCCAGCTCAGCACAGCCCAGCTCAGCCCAGCTCAGCACAGACCAGCTCAGCACAGCCCAGCTCAGCACAGCACAGCCCAGCTCAGCACAGCCCAGCTCAGCTCAGCACAGCCCAGCTCAGCCCAGCTCAGCACAGCCCAGCTCAGCACAGCCCAGCACAACCCAGCTCAGCACAGCCCAGCTCAGCCCAGCTCAGCACAGCCCAGCTCAGCACAGCCCAGCTCAGACCACCACCGTCTGCAGGGGAGGAGAACAGCCCTGTCTGCAGGGGAGGAGAACAGCCCTGTCTGCAGTGGAGGAGAACAGCCCTGTCTGCAGTGGAGGCCAGGGGGAGTGTGCAGGGAGAGAGGGTGAAGAGAGAGAGAACCTGCCCGCAGAATAAGCAGATAAGATGATGCGTAAACCTCGAAAAACAAACATCCAGGTTTGCGCTTCATGCTGACTCAGCACAGGGTAATCTCAAATATATATTCATAGGAGTCCTTGGAAAGAAAAAGCAAAGTATGACATCTCTAAAAAGAAAAAAAGGCTATCCGTGTGTGTATTATGCGTTAAATTCGGTCAAGAGCAAAACCAAACATTATTGCTCAAGGTTTTTATATAGCAGGCAAATAAGTGCATGGGGGAAAAAAGTGTTTTGTCATGTTCTATTACTGTGTCTACATCTTGCTGAAGGGACCATGACCACCTGCATCCGTTTAACGGAGACAAACATGAATTCATCAGCGCTGATATTCTGTCTCAGGAGCAGAGGCAGGAGCTGACCTGGAGAGACATGGAGTCAGACCTGCAGCTGTCAGGACCTGCACACTAAAGACTCGGTCTCCTGGCAGGAGGGGAGGGTTCTGGCTGCTGCCTGGAGCTGGCTACACCCCCCCTTCCCTCCCCCTCACCTCTCCCCCCATCCACTCCTCTCCACCCCTTTCCTCCCCTCACCTCTCCCCCCATCCACTCCTCTCCACCCCTTTTCTCCCCTCACCTCTCCCCCCATCCACTCCTCTCCACCCCTTCCCTTCCCTCCCCTCACCTCTTCCCTCATCCACTCCTCTCCACCTCTCTCCCCCCCTCACCTCTCCCCCATCCACTCCTCTCCACCCCTTCCCTCCCCTCACCTCTCCCCCCATCCACTTCTCTCCACCCCTTTCCTCCCCTCACCTCCCCCCCCCCCCTCACCTCTCCCCCCCCTCACCTCTCCCCCCCCCCTCACCTCTCCCCCCATCCACTCCTCTCTACCCCTTCCCTCCCCTCACCTCTCCCCCCCATCCACTTCTCTCCACCCCTTTCCTCCCCTCACCTCTCCCCCCCTCACCTCTCCCCCCATCCACTCCTCTCCACCCCTTCCCTCCCCTCACCTCTCCCCCCCATCCACTCCTCTCCACCCCTTCCCTCCCCTCACCTCTCCCCCATCCACTCCTCTCCACCCCTTCCCTCCCCTCACCTCTCCCCCATCCACTCCTCTCCACCCCTTTCCTCTCCTCACTTCTCCCCCCATCCACTCCTCTCCACCCCTTCCCTCCCCTCACCCACTCCTCTCCACCCCTTCCCTCCCCTCACCTCTCCCCCATCCACTCCTCTCCACCCCTTTCCTCTCCTCACTTCTCCCCCCATCCACTCCTCTCCACCCCTTCCCTCCCCTCACCGCTCCCCCATCCACTCCTCTCCACCCCTTCCCTCCCCTCACCTCTCCCCCATCCACTCCTCTCCACCCCTTTCCTCTCCTCACTTCTCCCCCCATCCACTCCTCTCCACCCCTTCCCTCCCCTCACCGCTCCCCCATCCACTCCTCTCCACCCCTTCCCTCCCCTCACCTCTCCCCCATCCACTCCTCTCCACCCCTTCCCTCTCCTCACCTCTCCCCTCATCCACTCCTCTCCACCCCTTCCCTCCCCTCACCTCTCCCCTCATCCACTCCTCTCCACCCCTTCCCTCCCCTCACCTCTCCCCCATCCACTCCTCTCCACCCCTTTCCTCTCCCCCCCTCCCCTGTCAGATAGACCACTCCACCAGCACCATATTATCTCTCCTGAATTCCACTGCACACTTCCTCTAAAGGCCCTTTCAGACTCTTCACCTCAAACCGAGGGCCCCACTTCTCTGCAGGCCTGCGTCTCGTTTGTCTCCAGCGGCCTTCGTTCTGCGTGCAACGCGTCACCGTGGCAACGCACAAAGCGTCCAGACCGATCTACACACACAGGATACTCGTTCCTCGGGCGTAACCGCATTTTATGTAACCATGGTTACTTGTATCTGTGACTGACATGCCATCGACGCGTCGTCGATAGGCATCTTCAACTACGGAGGAAGAGTGTCTCTTCATGGAATAGTGTAATTGACTGAGCCTGACAGGTCTTCGTGTTGAGGTGGTTATTACAAAGTCCCTGACAGGAAGAAGTGTGTGGGTGTGTAACACATATCCTGCCACAGTGTCTGCAGTCTCCTCTGTATGATAATCCAGTATTGTTGCTGCTGCAGAGGACCATTGTGTCAGTGACTGTGTACTGAACCAGTCAGACTACACAGGCGGCACAAGCACAACACAACTGAACCAGTCAGACTACACAGGCGGCACAAGCACAACACAACTGAACCAGTCAGACTACACAGGCGGCACAAGCACAACACAACTGAACCAGTCAGACTACACAGGCGGCACAAGCACAACACAACTGAACCAGTCAGACTACACAGGCGGCACAAGCACAACACAACTGAACCAGTCAGACTACACAGGCGGCACAAGCACAACACAACTGAACCAATCAGACTACACAGGCGGCACAAGCACAACACAACTGAACCAGTCACACTACACAGGCGGCACAAGCACAACACAACTGAACCAGTCAGACTACACAGGCGGCACAAGCACAACACAACTGAACCAGTCAGACTACACAGGCGGCACAAGCACAACACAACTGAACCAGTCAAGACTACACAGGCGGCACAAGCACAACACAACTGAACCAGTCAGACTACACAGGCGGCACAAGCACAACACAACTGAACCAATCAGACTACACAGGCGGCACAAGCACAACACAACTGAACCAGTCAGACTACACAGGCGGCACAAGCACAACACAACTGAACCAGTCAGACTACACAGGCGGCACAAGCACAACACAACTGAACCAGTCAGACTACACAGGCGGCACAAGCACAACACAACTGAACCAGTCAAGACTACACAGGCGGCATGGCACAAGCACAACATGGCAGCTGCCCTTCAGCTCATTCAACTGCTGCATCCACTGACCAGCCCCGCACTTAACTCAGCAGCAACTCAGCAGTAAAGTGCACTGCATAGCAACTGAGCAGTAAAGTGCACTGCATAGCAACTGAGCAGTAAAGTGCACTGCATAGCAACTCAGCAGTAAAGTGCACTGCATAGCAACCCAGCAGTAAAGTGCACTGCATAGCAACCCAGCAGTAAAGTGCACTGCCTAGCAACCCAGCAGTAAAGTGCACTGCATAGCAACTCAGCAGTAAAGTGCACTGCATAGCAACCCAGCAGTAAAGTGCACTGCATAGCAACTCAGCAGTAAAGTGCACTGCATAGCAACCCAGCAGTAAAGCGTCTGGAGAGCTGCAAAGCTGCCTCTCCAAAACATCCCTGTTTAAAAGACGAGCGCCTCTGTTTTTAATTAGTTTAAATGCTACATCCAGGGCAAAGCCAAGTGAGGCTCTCTCCTATATTCCTTTAATTGATGGTTGTGCTACTATCCTATTTCATAGCCGAGTTCCTGCAGCAAGGGAAACTTGAAAAACACTTCATTAGCAGGAAAAGCTGCTCTTTAATTATTATATTGCTGGTGGTACTGGGGCTATTTCAGGAAAATGTTTTTCACTTCAATATTCAGCAGTTAGTAAAAAAATAAAATTAAAAAAGCAGATGTTTTACTACAGTACAATTTAAATACAAGCAGATAATAAGGGCTGTCTTCCCATGACATCTTTGATCAAGCCTATTTTCAATGATCCATCTGTTTGCAGAGGACAATAAAGCACAATAAAGTGTGTTTCCTGCGTCAGAGACAGAAACATAAGTCATTCTCACGTCTAACTGATTACAGAAACACAATAAAAGAGGTGCCAACAGTGCTCTGGTAGAACGGTACCAAGAAGAGAGAGCTTTCATTTGATCCTGTTCAAGCAAAGGACAAAAGTAAAAACGTAAATGAAAAAAAGCATGCATGGCAAATGTGCATGATCATTGCAACCTATGACTGATAGAAAATGAAAGTGGTACACTTGGGACAGCAGCCACCAATATTTCTGAACGGCACAGTCTCCTACAACCACACTGTGCTGAAGTAGACACAGCCTCTGCAGTGTCTACTTTGTGCAGGCAATCTGACCCATGACCTGGGGGGAACACCATGAGAAATGGAGGATCCCATCTGAAACTGAGGGAGGGGAGAACTTCAATAGGGGGAGGGGGGGGTTCAAATCCCAGCCTCTCTTCCTGACAGACGCACCGGGGTGGGGGAGGGCAGTAGACCTGGCTGTGCTGACTATAATGTGATAGATCCTTCCACTCACTGCAACACAGAGACAGAACCACATCACAGCTGGAATCAGACTCAACCAATCAATTCGACTAGATGGCTGCCTACTTTGTTAAGCTTCCATAACGTAGCCCGGCCTAAAATCTTCCTTGGCACTGCCTGCTGCTAAAACAGAATAAATGTTGTGGAAATGTTAGCGATGTTCTGTGACTGGCTGAGAGGAAGGTGTGCCAGCACAATTTCCTTGGTGAAAACGTTTCAACTGAAACTGCCTGGCGATCCCAAAAACAAGCACGCGAGTTCAAGCCAACACAACGCTCTGATAATTATCCTACTCCTCGTCAAAAACCTGCCTCTTACCACACGGGCAGGGGGATGTTTTGCAAATGGATCTCAAAACAGGTTTTTCAAGTCCGAGGTTTCCAGTCCGGGCTGGCAGTAATCAACCACAACTGTAATAAACTGCGGAACCCAAAACTCAAAAGTCACAACAGCAACTAAAATGTAGCTAGGTTATCGTGTAAAGTCTAATACACACACTCATTTGAGATATCAAGCTAAAATACCATATCCTATTGATGTTCACATGTTTTGAGGCCATTCGTCAACTACAGGGAGAACAGCAATGCTCAGCTCTGAAGTTTACTGTAATCAACCAACTGTAAACTCAATACCGTGCCTAGATTTACGCTCACACAAATGCCACTAATGAAATTTACTCTGAACAGCTCCAAAGCAGGCCTGCAAAACGTTGCATTAAACTTGATGGTCCTGGCCTTGTCGCTTAGTCCAAACGTGTGATTTATCTGTGGATTAGCACTTATCAGAGCATGTGAAACCATAGCCCCCTCTCTCTAAAGAGTGGCAAGTGAGCAGGCCCTCCCAGTGACATATTTGCCCAGCTACAAGCACACATGGTTTCACTTAGGGGTCTGCACCTATAAACAGTTGGCCGTGGCAGCTTATTGGTCAGGAAGTGTGATGTTGACTGCAAGTCAAGACAGGCACAAGCTGCTAATGAATTATACACCACCCCCACCACCATCAGCAACGCCAACATTTGCATTCAGAGACCTACAGAAGTGATACTAAACCCTGGTACATCTTTCCTTAAACCTAGCAGACTAACCTAGACTTACAACCACGCAATTGACAAAATGACAGGCACTTTGCTGCCAAGTAAGTTAGAGATTATGAAACTTTTTTTCTTTCGCAAAAAAACTTTTTATGGGTCTATATTTTACTGCACTTCAATCTATAGCAAGGCAGTTATATTAAATGAAAAGCTGTTTCATTTAGATTTTCTTCACACTACAGGCAACCTCAAACGTTATTCTGGTTCATATGCCAGCTGTTAGCAACATTCAATCTAAGGATGGGCCAATCTGTGTCAGATGAATAAAAAGTAGGTTAACAGGCGGTGACAAAACGGTGATGACCAATACAGGATGTGATGACCCCTTGTGACCAATGAACAAGCTCAATGACAGCATTAATATACATAGATCAACAACAAAATAAGAAAAAAATAAGAAAAATACATTGACTACACATATCAAGGGTTAGGAGGATGACCATTGGAACGAGCTAGAGTCACTATCCAGGCTAAAGACACTGTCCTGCCGGACAACGTAGAATTACCTGATAATTCTAGTCTAGTACTTGATTCATTCAATCAAGTCTCCATGACAGTCGATTAGCCTACTTACAGTTAGGTCGGGCCTGTATGTCATTCGGAACTCAAGTCCCAGACACCACTATCCGGGAGAGGCCTGTTAACTGTGTTGGCTAATAACGAACTACAGCAGACAGTATGCCCTGGTATATATTTGTATATAAAGCATTACATTTCAGTCTGGCAACAATTGTAGCCAATATCGAAAAAGATCAGGTATGACTAAAGATTATACAACGTAACCTGTGGAAAGCCCATGGAGCGGTGTTAGCAAACGTGCTAACTTAGGACATTTATAAAGTAGCCTACTCCCAAAACATTGGCTAATAAAACAGCTTTGAAGTCGAAATCTGTGTTAGATGCTGAAATGTTAAAATGCTGCTGCGTGGTCCAACTTGCTCTGCGCTCAGAATTATATCCATGACTTACGTTTTACGAAAGCTCAATGGAAAATGTAGCGTCTAGCCTTAGCTACAAACATGCACGTAAGCTTTAAAAAGTACATGAATATACTAAATGCAACTAAACTATATTTCCATGACTGTGAATCAACAAAGCGTTAATGTGCTGTACACAGCATCAGAACATTATTGAAAAGCTTCGTAGGCTAGCGACCAGTTGTCAAAAACTTTTTCCACACATGAAAAGTCGCTAGACAAACTTTTTTCTTGGTTTATGTAGACAGAGTAAATAGACAACGATTCGAATAATAGGGTAAGAAAAGTTAGCTGAAGCAGATTCCATTTACATTATTCAAACTTAAAACGTCTACAACTTCTGGGCCTATTCAGAAGCATTCGCTTACCGTCTCCGCCGCCGCTCCCTGGGCCACCTTCAACACCCGAGACACAGCTACAGAATCTCCACTGGGCCGTGGTGCTGAAAGAAGCGGAGCAGGGGACTTCGGAATCGGAGATTCAACGGCACCCAGGCCCTCACTGTATTAACTCTCGACTGGGGTAATATTACAACGTAGTCCCCCGCTGTTTTGGAGACTCGGGAATACTTTTGACAACTATTCTTCTACACCCCCTGAACTATCCCCTTTATTTTCTCGTTTCGTTTCTATAACTTCCAGATACGAATCAAAATACTATCAGAGAATATGGCGGCTGCATTAGCAAGCGCCTATCGCGAGAGAGAGAGACCCGTGTTTTTTTTGTTGAGGGGAAGGTTGTATGAGGGAGAGGAAGTGTGATTGCTAAATCTTCTGCTGAAGAGCCAAGCGAAGGAAAAGTTTGGGGGTATTAGAATGGAAACTATCAACAGACAATGCAGGAGAATTACAGGTGGTAGCGGATGCCTAAGATTCTCACTATGCTGCTATAGACAGGTAGAATATAATAGCTACGTGGGATAATTCCACAAAAATATCAATGTATAAACACTCCTTTATTATATCTTATAAATAAAGATGTGTATATTATCTTTAAGGAAATTACGTTTGTGCAGGCATGTTTAGTTCTTGGGTTTAAATGTAGCTTTTCTTTGTGTTGTATCGAGGCATGTGTGGTCAAAGTTAAATCATGCTTTTTACTTGCGCCCTTAAGTGCCCATTTGACCTCGCTGCATAGATGCAGAAGCATAATGTTACCGTAAGTATGTAGCCAGCCTATGTATCTTTACACCAAGCCTATGGGTTCACATGGTTACTGTAGTGGGCGGGTCCTTCTAAGGAGATGGTAGGTGGATGTCAGCATGTATGGTTATGTGGGCGGAGCTCAAAAACTGAACTTTCAATACAGCAATGGGTGACTGTAGTTTACCGTAGGACTGATGCAAGTTTTGTAATGCATTACAATTTTTTTTTTGCTCTGTTATTGCCATAGCCTTTACAACAATGGTTATTTTTTTTACATTAAACATGTTTAATCACACTAACATTTCAGTTAGTGGCACATTCACACGTTAAAAAACGAATCAAACCATGTCTTGCCTAAATTTCCTGCGCCAGTCATGATTAGTGAAAACATGGACATAAGGAAATCAGTTAGCTAGGTTGACTGACTGACAGCCACTGTGGCCAATCAACAAATATCCTGTGTTTCTATAATTCTGTTGTGAGGTAAATTAACTCATCAAGCGCATCACTTGGAATACGGATGGGCAGGATGACTGACGCATCTGTTTTTTAATAAGCACATGTCCACAGGTCCTGCTGGGTGAAATCATTATTTCTCCCCTTTGGTTGATGGCTCTTTTGTTGTTCTGTATCACTTGGTCTGCCCTCGGTTGAGTTTGTCTGTGAGGACATCATAAACAGGTGTCCCATTAAAAAAAAGAAAAACAGCTTAATTGATGTGGACCAAGTTTCTTGTTCTGTGGCATTGTAAGTGAGAAAACAGCCGCTTGCGGGATGCTTCTTGTGAAGAAGTCGGAACACTTGTTTTTCAGTGGAATGGGTGGAAACATATGGCATCTTGTGTTTCTGCGTAATGGTGTGACTCACACACACACTCACTCATACACACACACACACACACACTCATACGCACACACACCCACACACAAAGTGCGCCTCCTGCTATGTGCCCAGACCCTGACCTCCTGACTCTGGGTTTGCAGCCAACAGAACAGACACCCCCTTACCACAGAGCAGGCTCTCAGCACTCTTAACTACATGTAAGTATTCATTTCTCACAGCAAAGGGAGTCAGTTGGCTGAGCGGTGAGGGAGTCGGGCTAGTAATCCAAAGGTTGCCTTTTCGATTCCCGGTCACGCCAACTTGGGCAAGGCACTTCACCCTACTTGCCTCGGGGGAATGTTCCTGTACTTACTGTAAGTCGCTCTGGATAAGAGCGTCTGCTAAATGACTAAATGTAAATGTAAAGGCTGCTACATGGGGTGAGGTGGGGTGAGAAGTGTGCAGATGGGGCAAAAAAGTCAGCCAAAGATTATTTTGACAACTTTTCCCCCTCCTATGCCAACGTTATGTGGCACAGGGAAGTATTAAAATTGATTCCCTGGAACATTCCAGACGTCAGTTTTGTGTCATTTGTCATCCAATCAATCAGCAAGATCAGGAAGGTGTGCATTCCCTGTCATTGTGACTTGTGTCACAGGGAAGAATGTTTCGTAGAATGTCACTAGCAACTCTCTGTACTGATGCCAGGCCCGCATCCCACCCCCTCATTCCACTTCATACCATTCAGCCACATCCTCTGCAAAAGTGCAGTTCATGCAAAAGAAAAGGTATTCATTTGTTGACTGATTGTAGTGCTGCTGTGTAACACACCCCTCAGATAGAGTTCTTGTGAAGGCTGCAGCCTTCCATTCCTTGCACAGAAAGAGGACGTCTGTGGATGGCCAGATCAACAGTGAAGATTTCGCTCGCAGGGTTTGACTCTCGAGTCATTGTTCCACTTTGTGCTAGCTTGTCCTCTGGCTCTCATGATGCAGGTATGGTGGGTGTTATTCTAACAAGTGTGACACAAGGCAGAGAAGACGGTCCCCTTGGGAGAGGTTTGTCTGTGTGTGTGTGTGTGTGTGTGTGTGTGTGTGTGTGTGTGTGTGTACGTGTGGGGCTGGGGGCGGTGAAGGGGGAATCAAAAGGGGGTTAGGAATGTAACCAAATCATCTTAAGTGATCAGCTAAGGGGACATGTAGGACAGAACATTCTAAACTGAGGTGAAGACCTACGCATTTGCAACTCATAATTTACACACAAATCATCCACAGAACAATCATGAAATGAGGCTGGGTTGAGAATAAATATTAAATTCAAACCTTCTGCTATCTTTTTTCAAAGACCACTCATTCAGAATGAGTCAGTCATCATGTATGGATATAATTCTTAGGCGGGTCTTTCATTCTGAGTAGATCTCATAATTTGGAGGGCATTCATCTTGTCAAAGAGACCAACAAAGCTGTGCTATGTCTGTGCAGCAATGGGGTGAGGGCTGAGATCCAGATGCTGAACTCTGGTTCCCACACAGTCAGACGGTCAGTTTGACCGGGATCAGCTCAGCATTCCTTTCAACCTTAGGAGGCTGACGAAATACACTTACAACCACCACACCACTGGCTCTGAGGTGGAGCTGGACACACACACAACCAGTAACCCACTCCACAGAGAGATCCTCACCACTGGCTCTGAGGTGGAGCTGGACACACACACAACCAGTAACCCACTCCACAGAGAGATTTCGCCTGGGCCCGATGGGGCGCACATGATTTTACATTAACCCTGGAGGTTGGAAACCTTTGGAGCCCTCCTCCCAACCAACCATTCCTCAGTGGCACTTAAGAGCAGCAGTCTCGTCGGTAACTGATGTCCACACAAGTCCTCCTTATCACAGAGCCTTCACTAATGCAGTGGTCTCTCTCCACTGGGGCTGATAACGCAGGTGTTGTGTGGTGGGTCAGTCCCCCTGCAGGGCCCCAGACATGTCATGAATCTGGGGATTTACGAGTGGAATGTGTCCCATGTGTCTAGAGAATCAGTTTGAGCTGCCCTGGAGCAACTACTGCTGTGCTACCCAGGACACACTCAACCTCACTGACTAACACACAGGCACAACTGGAGTGTGTGCGTGTGTGGCTCAATCAGAAATCCAGGGAGGGGAATGGGATCATGTCTTTGTTAATTCCTTCTGCTGAGGGTTTAGGTTGAGAGATCTGAGATCCCCCCTGCTCATAAATTCCCTTGTAGTTTAAAAGTAGTATGTCTTGAGATGTGGGAGTTCACCTGCTTCGTTACCATAGCTGGATCATTGATGCCAAATCCTCAGCTTGCCTGCACTGGTCCAACTGTCAAGTTACCAGCTATTAAAAGGATCCTGAATGTGGCACCCATTTGACGCTTCTCTTGGAGTCTACAGGGAATAATGACCATGATGTGGAAGGTAAACGTTTGGGTTGGATTATTGAAATAGCCCATGGCACAAACTTCTAAGTAGCCAGTCATATATTTATAAATAAATCTCAAACTGATGACATAAAAAACAGTACATAAGTGTCGCTGAATACCTAAAATGCTTTGATATTAGTGGGGAATTATATCTCTAAAAACAGTTACAATACTATGTGCTACAGACTGTTCAGAATTGACTACAAATACTCCCTCTAGTGACAACAAGGAGAACCACGTCACGATCCTAATAATCTGCTGAGTTAGTGACCTATATATGCCTCAGTTAGGTAAACGTCAGTATAAATGTTTACATTGAACAATTTTATTCTGAAAAGTTTATGACTCAATCTAGGTGGAAAATGTGTTAACACATTCCTCATACTGCAGTTGTTCAAACAAACGTGAAACAGGGTAGCCCTACTCTGGCAGAGAAGACTTCTGCACTATTGAAAGAGGCTGAAGCATAAAAGTTTTATTACAATTTAGAATATTTTTTCATATAACAGTTTTTTCATATAACAGTCATTTGTACAATGAAATTAGGACAAAGTAGCTAGTAGCTCATGTTTTATATATATTTTTTATTATTTCTTGTATTTTGTTATTGCAGCCTTACCTAGGAAAGCTATGGAGACAATACCTTTAGGCTGTGTGTGTATTTTGAATTTAAGTGTGCACACACACACACATATATACACAAAATACACAGAAAATGCATGAGTTGACAGACACCCAGACTTGCAAAGAACTCTGTTGATGTACAATAAAACCTATTGTGAAAGCACACCATTCAAAGTTGATGCCTTTCATGTCTTAAACAGGATGAAAGGGGCATCTTGACATCAATGCACTATGCACAAACAGTGTGACATATCAAACAAGATTTGCATTTGGAACAGGGAAACCAGTCCACTCAGTACATATTCTGCTCTGGTATGTTTGCCCGAGAGCATTATGTTTCAGGCTAAATAAGTGCTGTGTTTTACTGAAAGGTCTGATAACGGTTCTGTTTCACAAGAGCACCTTGCAAACAGTGTCTGTCTGTCTGTATATACTGTTGAGAGGATAATAAGTGCTTTAAGTTATGGATTGGAAAAGACAGAAACATGCAACATTACTAAAGGAGAAATGTTCCAGGGTAAAGATCTAGGGCACTATGATTCATATGTGAATATTATCGTGTGCCTATAAATATCTACACATACGTAAGAGAGCATAATCTGTCTTAAAACTTTCACATAACTGTCATAACTTTAGTGTCTAAACAAGACATTAAAAAAACAAACATTAAATACTTTTTTATTTACCACTAAATATTTCAGCAATAACAGTGCATTTTAAGACAATTATTCAATATTTAAATGAGAAATTATTCAAATGTGTTCTTATTTACAGCATTTTAAAACATTTAACTGTGTTCACCAATGGGTTAGGTCAATATCTAAGAGAATACAATCCTCCATAACCTTACATTGTATATTTTTTGCAGTCTTTAAATTAAAGATCAGATAAAGGATTAAAAACACAAAGTTGATATTTAGCTGCTTGCTGTCACATAGTGTAAATAACCAGTCAGACTGTAGATGATAATGAACATAAAAAACAGGAACAAAACATAGAAGTCAAACATACCATAATAGACAGCATAGGAAATAAAAAACAAAATCTTGGAAAATTCCACCAAGTAGTAAATAAAGATGAACACGAAAAAGGCACTGTCCACACATGAAAACATGTATCACTTCAGTAAAACTGAAGGCGAGAGGCAGATTTAAGACCCAGCCCCCAGGGTTGTGTGTAGACTGACTGTGGTGAACACAAGCAGTCAACAGAAGCAAAGGTGAGAATCAACAATCGTACACAGGCAAGACACGGAAAAGGTGTAAAAGGGCCCAACAGCATCAAACACTGTCATGGTTCTGTACAATCAGTAACAAGATAAGGTGAATTTGCTTAGATTAGTTTGTATCACAAAATCAGTAACTAACCAGATATGGCTATTTCATTGGACTATAGAGAACCAACTATAAATAATGATGATGGTAGTTTAGGGTGGTGTGGCGATTGCCTGACTGATTGACAAAGGTCCCTTTCTATTTCTACTGTAGTTAAGGCAGAGGACAGACCTAAACATGGGTATCATATACTCATGAGAAAATAAATATGATTGTATACAATGATATCAATATATATGCATTTCTCTAACAATATTTAATCTATAGTACAATTAACAATTCTGTAAGAAACAAAACTAAAGTGAATGCCATCTTTGATTACTGAATTCAATATTAGAATTACACAAGGAATGGATATCCCAAATAATTTTTAAAACCACAGTAAATTTGTGATCTGCATGCTTACATTGCAAAACTGAAGCCATTGAACAAGTAAAAGCTTTTCTCTTAGATTTTTGCATAGGAACTGTTTGTCAGTCATTGCCCCTCTGTCACCTGTAGGAGCCCCAGGTTGAATAATACTTTTGACACCTCGCTTATGTAGAGATAGATTCGCAACAGTAAACTATAGTATCTTTAATGCTCTGCGGCTGCACTTCATATTTCTTGTACACATAAAAAAGGAGATGAAAAAACAAAACTTTGATAGCTGCTGGTTTCGTCACAGACAAAAGGACCTACTGTATTGCCCTGGTCTGCGTGCCAGATCATCGGTTAATAGATGAGAAACATCAAATGGCTCCAAACCAAAACAGTGTCAACATGCAAAACATTCTGGTAACTGTAAGGTCTTGGACTGATTCTTTACAACTGGTGTCTTTAAAATTCACCTGGTACAACATCTATGGTAATTCAACATCCTGTCAAACATGTTGCTGAGAGTGCTACGATCAAGATCCAGAGGCAGGAGATAGATCATGTCAGATCGCTCAGTATAGGGAGGTAAAGTATCTACAAATCCACACCTTTGACATATACAGAGGCAGTGCAGTCTCAACTGCATATGTTCCCAATTGATGTGAAAGTGATGAAATGTGAATCCGTCCGTCCTCTCTTACTGGATAGTGCTCTCCATCTGTCACAGAGCTGTTGATCAGAATATACCAGTAGAACATGGCTAGTGATTTCTGGACCATCACAAAGGCAGTTTAAAGAATAATGAAGCAAAACAACTTGATGAAGACTGTCTGGATCGTGTCGACATGTAAAAGTACATTTGTTTCCTCGTCGCTGCGTAGGAAGAGTCATCCAGTTCTGTCTATGGCCACTAGATGTCAGCGCTCAAACATCCCTTCACAAATGCAACAGAACAAGTAAATGGAGCTCGGACCTCATGTCTGTGCATGTGCAACATCTCTAGGCACAGTGCACATCTAGTCTGCTCATTTTCTCAAGATAAATACTACTGGAAACCACTACTGACATCCCACTCTACCTGGGATAACACTCAGTGCACCACCAGGGGGTGGAGTAGAACAGGAAAGAATGGAGTACATAACACATATTTGCTCGTCGTGGATCTGTTCCAACAGTGCTGTTCTTCGACTGGATTGGATAACAAACTTGATTGAATGTAAAACGGGACAAGAAACACAAAACAGACGCCAAAGTGAGAATGAAAAAAACAAACGACATCAGGCAGTTGCAGTTTCAGGACCGTAGGTGCACTCTTAGCTGCCCTGTACGATGGTGCGCACATTCAGTGACCTTTGTCCACTCTGTGTCCATGACTGGACGTGTCGATCAGCGGAGTCCACAGACAGCTCCTCAGACAGGGAGGCACAAACTCAGAAGCCGCCGGGCCACAAATGAGGAGAAATCGGCGAAAAAAAAAGAAATGGTTTCTTTGTCACTAATTATGAGTGCTGTGTCAACATCATCTGACCCATAGTATCTGAATAGCTTGGTTGTTGAACCAGTTCGGTACCTAAAGTTGCTGGAGAATATTACAATTTGCAGAACTTGTAAAAGAGCATTCTGAAAAGAGGACTGTACAGAGATATATAGAAACTTCATTTCTCTCCCAAACAGATGCCTAGGTATAAAAACAAAACAAAAACCTTCAAACAAGATCAAGATAAATTATTTCATACATCCCTGCAACTGCATCAGCTAGTGAGCTGATTATCATGTGAAAACATGTGATTCTTAAGGGGCAACAGAAGAATAAAACAAAACAAATCTTTCTCTTACCGGCATGAGGCATGAGTCTTCTGTTGGATCTACTCAGGACAAAACCAATCTTTTAAGAGATTACAAATGATAACAGTAAAGGGTTATTTCATGTGTTTCATCCTATCTGGTCGATATTGGACAATATTTACAAAAACATCAATTATCGAGAGCAAACAAGCAAAAATTTCAATCGAACAAATAGGAAAAGGTGCAATATAGTTTACATCAATGAACAGAGCTGCGGTCCTTCCATGTAAAGAACAAGTTTTTATAAGTGCCATGGTTCAGTATTTGTGTAGTTGGCGTTTAAGGTTACACCTAACTCAGTTTTCCTCTCCATAATAAGACCAACCCATTTAGTGAAAACAACAACATTATATTCTACACCCTTGTGAGGCAGGGCTTGTTTTTGGTTCCTATGTTGGGTATGCCTCCATATTGCAGTACCCTTGACTTGAGTGTGAGGGCATTGTGGACGTGAGGCAGGGAGGGGGGGTGGGGGGTTGACCGGTTGGGGTGGAGGAGCTGGAATGGCCTGACTGTCATCTGAATGACATGTCTGATCAGGAGGCCCTGGAGGGGAGCAGAGGCTGGAGCAGAGGCTGGAGCAGAGGCTGCAGCCTCGTGGAGGTGGTGGAGCAGAGGCAGTTGTCTTGTGGAGGTGGTGGAGCAGAGGCTGCAGCCTCGTGGGGGTGGTGGAGCAGAGGCTGGAGCAGAGGCTGGAGCCTCGTGGAGGTGGTGGAGCAGAGGCTGGAGCAGAGGCTGGAGCCTCGTGGAGGTGGTGGAGCAGAGGCTGGAGCAGAGGCAGTTGCCTTGTGGAGGTGGTGGAGCAGAGGCAGTTGCCTTGTGGAGGTGGTGGAGCAGAGGCAGTTGCCTTGTGGAGGTGGTGGAGCAGAGGCAGTTGCCTTGTGGAGGTGGTGGAGCAGAGGCAGTTGCCTTGTGGAGGTGGTGGAGCAGAGGCAGTTGCCTTGTGGAGGTGGTGGAGCAGAGGCAGTTGCCTTGTGGAGGTGGTGGAGCAGAGGCAGTTGCCTTGTGGGGGTGGTGGAGTTGTGCTGGAGGTGGTGGGTTGGTTCCTTGATGACGGAGACGTGGAGCTCCTCTGCTGCTAGGAGAGCTCAGTAGCGATGGGACTGGTGGGACTGGTGGGAGTACTGGGAACTCTGCTGGGAGGACGATGAGTATCCCATGGTGCTCTGGGACTGGGCGGAACCTTGGACGTTGCTTTGGTAACCAAGGCGGGAGCTGGAGTGCTGATGAGGAGGAGAACGGAGAGAGAAGGGTTACGTTTGACGACAGGGAGACGTCACGGTTTGTGACTCAGGAAAACTAAAAGATTTACATTTACATTTAGTCATTCAGCAGACACTCTTATCCAGAGCGACTTACAGTAGGTACAGGGACATTCCCCCCTAGGCAAGTAGGGTGAAGTGCCTTGCCCAAGGACACAACGTCATTTGGCACAGCCAGGAATCGAACCAGCGACCTTCGGATTACTAGCCCGATTCCCTAACCGCTCAGCAACCTGACTCAAAAGATACCCTTGTTTAACTTTGGAATGGTTTTAAAAATCACGCATCTGCTAAATAAACGTTGTCACAACTCTTCTCCTTTTGGGCACCTCGAGAGCATCTGTTTGTCACAAGGTGCCTTTCAGACAGTTACATTAAAACAGTAACCGCTCATGATACCAACACCAATAGTGCACTTTCCAGCATTTCCTGCTGTTCACCCACAGTTCTGCTAATTACCACAACTGGTGACCTAAATTAGAGCGATTTACCCTGACCTACAAATCTATAACCTGAAATATCCCTTGTCTATGACACTGGGGAGATAAAAAAAAACAAAAAAACGTAGAAATTAAATTAAAAAAAGAAATAAAAATTTATTGGGGCTGACTTCTCAACATACTGATGGACACTTGTGGAATTTAAGACAGCACGCTATTTTATCTGGTATGCGAGGTGAGCGATAAGGCTCATTTATGACAATGGTCAGTCATGTGTAGACTATCAAAGTACAAAATGGTGACAACATTAATCTATCCTCAGAGCAAATATTTCAGACATATTGAAACTATACTTAGGACTTAGGACACAGCAATATATCAAACAGCCATCACAACACCAACCCCTACTATAATAAACCTACTACTCCTTCTAGGTTGGAAATAGATATGTGACTGACTGACTGACTGGCACCTGACCATTATGACTCATTGTGCCAGTCTGAGAAAAACCCTCACCAAGACCTATTTACCCAATTCACTACTTAATGACCAAGGGTAGGTGGCAGATCTGGACTGGGGTACATCTATATCCACCCCCCCCCCCCCCCCCCGCTACACATCATGTGAGTGGTACAGAGGGGGACAGAGCAGTGCATTAAGGGATAGCCCGGGGGAGAGTGATCAATAAGGGGGAAAGTAGGGCGCTGAATGTGATGCCAAACTAGCCAGCTCTGTCCCATTCTGTTCCTCAGAAAGGGGGATATTTATACATCGGCTAAAGCTTGACTGTGAAGATCCCAGCAGCTGCACACATGCAACCTCAGCCCAGGCTAAATATAGCACCTGCTTGTACCCCTTCAACAGCCCCCAGCGGAGGTACAGACAAGGTCAGAGAGACCAGCTTTATCTCAACCTTGCTTATGTTCTAACACATACTCGTTCACTCTCTCCCTCCCTCTCACACCCCACGGTTCACAATCACTCTTTCTCTCTCCCGATCCCACACCCCGTGAACGGGCCCGAGCCAAAGATAGACTGGGCGCCAGGACAGAGGACAGCAGTGAGACAGGCCGGCTCAGTGTTCGACTCTATCCTTTATCAGCAGGCTGGTGTGAACCAAAGAAAGGACATTATCTTCCTGATAAAATATGGCTGGCATTGCAGTTATCCAGCGTCATACCTCCCTCATGCCAGAGTTAGATCCCTTCACTGTCTGGTCTCTCAGAGCAAAGCCTGAGAGCTCCAGGCCAAAGCTCAACACCGTGTCCCCCCCCCCCCCCCCCAAAGTTAAAGTGTCAAAGGAGGCCCACATTTCTGCTGTTTTACTCCACACTTTGGATTTTGACCTACCTAAGTTTACCAGGTAAAAAACAACAGCTTAAACGGATAGTAAAGGTGCCTGTGTGGTCCACTGGTGAGACGGAACTGACCTGGTACTCTGACTGCAGGACACCTGTGCCTGAGGAGGCTCCAGAGGGCCCGATGCGAGGTTTCTTGTTCGGGGGCCCCTGGTCCTGGTTGTGTTGAAGACCCCCGCCAGGGTTGGCCCCTGTGCCCCCTGAGGTGCCATTGGTCTGGGCCGAGTTCTGCTGTGAGGGGGCCTGCTGGGCCGTGGCCTGCTGCTGGGTCTGGGTCTGATGCTGCTGCGTCTGCGAGCACAAACACACACGCGGAGACACACTCAAACACACGTAAACATTCCAGACACCACTTTGTACGTCACTGCGGCATGAAAGGACGTAACTATTCTTACCACATATCGACAACATTTCCTACGAATCCGTCAAACAAACCCTGATTACAGAAAACGGGTTTTCAACGCGTAGCCACGTGAACAATAGGCCATTGATCGATGCGTGTCATTGTTTACAGCGATGTGGGACTGAGGCCTTGAAAGTACTTGCTTGAGACGGCTTACAGGAATACCACTGCCACTCTGGCTTGCATGGTTCTCATGGGGCTCCATGCCAAGACACGTGAACTGGTCAGCTGAAACAATGAGGCCCTGTCATGCCTAGCAAGCCTGGCTGGTGGAGGGCTCGCGGCCAGCCTGACTGCGAGGCAGCACTTGGATCAGACGCTGCCTTCTTGACAGCAGCTGCGAAGGCACAGAAAAGCCCTCTGGATTCGTAGAACCAGTGAGGTTGACATCCTTTTACTGGAACTCACGTGACGCTCTCCGCTACGCTGGTGTTTGACGCACACGCTAATGAACATGTGTCTGGTGGAAGCAGATGTGTGGGGGTTTAGTTGCAGTTTATTTCTGGTTTTACCTTCTCGGTTTTTTCTTCTGGCTCGTCTTCGTTCAGAAACTCTCGTTTTGGGTAGGGTATCTGACACCCAGCAAACACACTGAAAACAAAGACAAATGAGCTTGTTTATTAATGGGCCAATTGCCTGGAAAAGAGACATCATTCTTTATCTTCCTGTGATAAGAAACATATTTCCTTCAGTGAATAAAAAGAAAACAATACACCACACATCCTAACAACAAAAACAATTTAAAAGTATGATTCATGAGGTTTTCAAATCAGTTCCCTGAAATAATGACCACTACTTCCTCGCTTTCCCCTTCGACACCCTGGACCATAAGGACTAGAGAAAAGCTCTACTGTCTCTCTCTTTATGTGAAGGTAAAAGGAGATGAGGAGACAAGACACAACAATTCAACGATGAACTTTAGAGATTTAGTGATGAAGAAGTAAGTCTTACTCAGAGGTTGGTAAGGGGTCCTCTAAGAAGTAGGCGTCCTGCAGTGCCTGTTCAGAAGTGATCCTTTTGGTAGGGTCCATAGTGAGTAGTTTCTGGAGCTGCCATTATCAATAAACATCAATAAACATCTTATCAATTACAGTCTTGCTTGACTGTGCAGATATCACAATGTCCATAAACACTGGGTTCCAGTCAGAGAATATACCAGAGAGGCTTGTGTTATGTCCTTACCAACAAGAAAACTTTGCTGTCGGGTTTAACTTTATGCTTTTCCATGTATTTGATTAGGCTGCTATTTGCATACCTGAGGAAATATTGGAAAAAAAGGAACATGACAAACAGACCAAACCAGATGGGAGGGCGATTCCAAGCACGTCTGTGCAGACTTCTACTCACGTTGTTCTTCTGAAGTCTTTCTGAAGTGTAGGATACTCCGGCATCTTACGGATGTCTTCCCAATCTTTATCTGGGGAGACATTTTAGAAATATAATAACAAAATAAGTCAATTACTCTGGCCGTAAAAGCACTGACATGCATTTTGTGTGATGACAAGCACATCAAAAAGACAAGGATGGTGATATGGACGACATCTGGGAGGTGTTTTTAGTCACGTGTGTTTTCACAAACCTGCAGGGAAGCCCATGACACTGAATATCCTGTCCAGCTGATCGTGGTGGAAAGGATTACTGGTCTTGATGTCTTCCTGGCGACAGTGAAAGATTGGCTCCGACGTCAAGAGCTCAGCAAAAATGCAGCCGATTGCCCAGATATCTGAAAGGGAACAGCTGTACTTATCCTGCAAGGTCCCACACTGTCAGTCCAGAACCCCTCACCCTTCCACATAACACAGATTAGAGAATATACTGTGATATGAAGAGTATCAGTAAATGACCTTCATCAAGAAGAAACATGGTGACTAAACTACTATCTTTTCTCAGACGTGCGACATAATCGTAACAGCTTGTGACGGGGCCACTGTAACCGATGTACTGTGTCTGAATACTAAAAGCGAAAATGACAATCCTTTACTTCCTTACACTCTAGGGGGTTACGTGGGCTATGTAAAATATTTAGCTAAACATATATTTTGGCTTGGACTCTGACCAAGTTACCACTCAAGACTTCCTGGAATTAAATCTAATTATACACACCCATCCAAAAGAGAGATGCCATAAACCACTTCATGTCACGTTCAACTACACTCACAGAGTATGTTGTTTAACCTTTACACCATCACGTTCTTGAAGAACATACTTCTGTTCTGAGAAGTTTGCGTGTTCCTCTTCACAGCAAATACCTCCACAGTCAGACAATCGAGGGGACAGAGGCCCAGAGGTCAGAACCGCATGTCGAGCAGTTAGTTATCTAATACAGCCTCTCTCAACACTGGTCCCCCGAGACACCTTCCTGCATGTTTGTTTGTTTGTTTATTCGCATTTATACAATGATTAAAACAATATAAAGATACAAAAGAAGAGAAAAAAACATGCAGGTGGGGCCAGAAACCTATGTGGTTTTTCGTGCGCCCCACCCCAGAAACGTATTAGTCAATATTATACATTAATCAAACAAAAAAAAAAAATCCAAGATAAACAAATGAAATAAGTCGAAATAAATTATCTATATGAAATATAAGTTAATTACACGTGTGAAACAAAAGTGAAAACAAAAGAGAATCGTTGAAATGTTACCAGAAAATACAAAATGAAACTCATTTTATATCATTGAACATAATAAATACGTGATCGATACTAAATATATTTAACAAATTGCAAAAGAAATTAGGCGAAATGATGCATAGAAGTGTTTACATGTATATCCGGTTGTCAAATATCCAAGAAAATAAAATAAAAACAGAAAAACAAAACAAGGAAAACAAACCAGAAAAACAACAAATCAGGTGAAAGTAGTACTTGGATGTTCTATGAAATCTTTTTTTTTTAAAGTATTTTGAAAACGGGGAATGACTAGCAAGATTGTTGCAGTTGTGTTAGATTATTCCATATGGTGGGGCCTCTAAACATTATTGTATGTTGTTTTAGACTCGATTTTGTCATGATTGGTCTTAAAAAATTCTGGTGTCTTGTATAGTGGTGGTGAATATCTGAGTTGAAGTTAAAAAGACTTTTGTAATGTTGAGGTAGATAAGCGCTATTATGAACAATCTTATGGACAAATAAGGCAATTTGAAATGTATTGATATAATTTAGTCATTTAGCAGACGCTCTTATCCAGAGCGATATCAAATACATTCATAACATTTAAATCATGGAACAGAGCTGCCGTGTGTGCTGTGAATGAGGCATTTGCTGCAATTCGTACAAAGCGCTTTTGTAGAAGGTAAAGAGGTTTGATGGATGTTGTGTACGTGCTAGCCCATATTACATTGCAGTAAGTTAGATAAGGATAAATCAAACTGTAATAAAGAATCATGAATATATTTCGCGATAGCAAGGTTTTGACTTTCCTTGTTCTAGATGATTCCCTGCTCCAACACACCTGATTCGAATGAAAGGCTTGTTATCAAACTGGGAAAAAGCCTTCAGTCGTTTGAATCAGGTGTGTTGGAAGACGGAAATGTTTAGAACATGCACGGCAGGGGGACCCTAGGACCAGGGTTGAGAAAGCCTGATTCTATTCTGTATGATTTGGTTACATACTTGAATGGGCATGGACATTCTGGGATTGACAAACACAAAATGGTCTCTTCACTGTTTCAGTCTAATATACTTCGGATTATATACCTCTACGGTCCTGGTTCTGTCAACTTACCGATAGCTTTGGTGTAGTGGCGGGCTCCTAGCAACAGCTCAGGCGCCCGGTACCAGAAGGTCACCACCACCGGGTCAAGGTCAGCTAGCGGTTTCAGAGGAGAATTGAAGAGCCTTGCAAAACCCATGTCAGCTGAGTAACCAAGGAGACAGAGAGGAACAGTATCAACATAGTGTCGACATAGTATCAACACGGTAGTATCAGGAGTAGGGCGCCCTCGTACAAGGCCACCCTCTTGGAGAGAGATCTGCCATGGGCTCACATATCACAGGGAGTCAGGTGGCTGAGCGGTTAGGGAACCGGGCTAGTAATCTGAAGGTTGCCAGTTCGATTCCCGGCCAATGACGTTGTGTCGTTGGGCAAGGCACTTCACCCTACTTGCCTCGGGGAGAATGTCCCTGTACTTACTGTAAGTCGCTCTGGATAAGAGCGTCTGCTAAATGACTAAATGAAAATGTAAATGTATCAACCAAGCCAACTAGACGGGTTCTGAACTGGGACTCCAGTTTCAGGACGTCCTTTAAGAAAGCCATACCATGAGGGACATGTGTGTCTCCTTTACACCTGTCCTGCTGATCAGGTGTGTCTCCTTCACACCTGTCCTGCTGATCAGGTGTGTGCACTACAGTGTAGGTTGAATCCTTGGTATGGATAAGTAGTGTTGGGTATTCGAGAACCGGTTACATTGGCTCAAGGACTCGTATCCAGTTCCCAGACCGACCTGCCTCATGCCGGCTGACTGGAATGACCTCCTCAAGCAATCTGTTGAGCACCGCGGCAGATGACGTCTGTTACTGAAAGTGACTCCTATGCTTTGGCAGAATGTTGTGTAGTGGGTGTGCAGTGTGTTGTCTATAAGGGCCAGTAAAGTGGCCTCTGTTCTCTTCTCTGAGAGAGTGAAGGCTGTGGAGTTATAAGCACTTTTGACACTTTGCATATAACGGTCCTATTTTCTCTGGTGTGACATTTAAAATAAAAAACTGGCTGAATGTGGATAGTTTTGACGATTGGTGTTTCATTGACATTTACATTACATTTATGCATTTAGCAGACGCTTTTATCCAAAGCGACTTCCACGAGAGAGCTTTACAAAAGTGCATACTGTAGGTCACTCATAACAACGAGATGGCCCCAACATCTCCTAGGGTTTTCTCATAGCAAGGCGGCCTGCCAGGGAATGTAACACCAAGCCATGGCAGGCACAAGGGCTCCAGTTTCACTAAAACAATAACCAAGCTCTGGTTTGGCATTGCAGACTTATATCTTCCCATAATAGCTGCTCTTACGTAACTCTACAGCGGGCACTGAATCCCCTTATCCTTGTGTTCCTAACAGACCCTCAGCCGCTCTGCTTGGGTGAAATACTTCACTAACTCACTCAGTCAATATGTTAATTGATAGGTTGCTAAAACTGCCCCATTCATCTTCATAGCTTACAGTCTTGCATGAATGCATGACCAGGTGTGTGATGCATGACCAGGTGTGTGATGCATGACCAGGTGTGTCATGCATGACCAGGTGTGTGATGCATGACCAGGTGTGTGAGACCAGGTGTGTGATGCATGACCAGGTGTGTGATGCATGACCAGGTGTGTGATACATGACCAGGTGTGTGATACATGACCAGGTGTGTGAGACCAGGTGTGTGATACATGACCAGGTGTGTGAGACCAGGTGTGTGAGACCAGGTGTGTGATACATGACCAGGTGTGTGATGCATGACAAGGTGTGTGAGACCAGGTGTGTGATACATGACCAGGTGTGTGAGCCCGTACCGATTTTCACTCTTCCTCGTTCCGGTCCCTCTCCCATCACCAGAATGTTGGCTGGTTTCTGGAAGGACAAAGAATAACACAGAAGAAAAACAGCCTTTAGTTATAGGATCAGGACAGGCCCGAGGTCACTTCACTCTCTGGAATACTGAGACGCTTTATGAAAATACCCAGAAACGCTTGTTCATCATTCACTGTGATCTCTCATCAACGTCACAGAGTAACTCCAATGACTATTGATTAACTCCACCTTAGGGGCACGTACGTGGTGTTTCGATGAGACACCTCTGAGTTTAGGTCGACAAACCCATAATCAATAAGAAAGCGATCTGATAAGAGTTTAAACAGGACACTATAATATCTGGGAATGGGCCAGAATGTACCTACAATGTACCAGTAACTAATCGTACAATGAGCACTGAATTACACAACTGTAGGTGTAACTGAGTCTACATTTACCGAATCACAATAACTATACTTCATTTACCCTTCTTCATCTGTTTCTCCCCTGAGTCGCACTACGTGAATCTGAAATCTCACAGGATTCAGTCAGCTCAACAAACACGGTCTGTTGCTATAGGAACAGCACTTATAATGAGCTGTATTATTCAAAACAGCAAGAAGACACGCACACACCGCTATCAACAAACACAAGGTTATTTTCATGCTCAAAGGACTGGGCCTGGATCCTCCTTCAACTTATAAACAAATGGGTTAATAGGTTCAGTCTAAAGACATTCATATCACTGAACCCGTGTGCGAAGAGAACAATTCCCTGAACAGGAACAGTCGATACCATAACGCCTGAATAAAACACAAACTGAATGACTGGAAAACGTAAATGTAAATCGCACAGATAAAAATGGATTGGACAATAACAAGGTACTCGTGTTGAATTATTACTGCTTGGACATTATGACCTGCCACTTGTTTCCAAACCCCCATCATGTTAAGCTTTGCAGTCAGTAGGTAACATTCAGCGACTTAAGAAGGGGAACTTAATACTCTGAGGGACTGTCAATATGATCCCCAACGCCATGCCTGGCTTTAGAAAACAATATTACCGTGTCAAGTCCAAAATAACCATGAGCCAGAGACCCTCCACAGTCGTATAGCCAGGTCATTATCAATTCAGCTCCTTTGTCCTGGCTCTGGCAGTAGCTAGTGTTTCCTTTTTTTTCCTGGCACATGTCTGATGATTAAGTAATGACCCTGTTTCGTTTTTTTTTTTGCAGTCCCACATTCCATACTGCATGTGAATTATAGCTATGCAGGCCTGCTGATGCCACAGGAGAGAGAGGGCACATTCACACCAAGGAGAGAGAGGGCACACATTCACACCAAGGAGAGAGAGGGCACACATTCACACCAACTACATTCGGCGGCGATGATTCTCTCCCCGACATAGTGGCACACACATAACTGTGGGACGAGCTATACACGGTCCAATAATATTCCATGACCTTGTGAAAGGCCTTCAGGAGGATCATGCGCGGAAACAAGCAGGTGAGAGAGGGAGCTCAGACACTTATGGATTTTTCCACAGGTAAGCGTTATACATTACATTTAGTCATTTTACATTTAGTCATTTAGCAGACGCTCTTATCCAGAGCGACTTACAGTAAGTACAGGGACATTCCCCCCGAGGCAAGTCGGGTGAAGTGCCTTGCCCAAGGACACAACGTCATTTGCAGAGCCGGGGATCGAACCAGCAACCTTCTGATTACTAGCCCGATTCCCTAACCACTCAGCCACCTGACTCCCTAGGTTTAGTACACTAGCGCACATCGGGTCAACATCCCTGAGCCTCAGTGTGAAGCTGCAAAGTCAGCAGGATGGCAGAGGAGCAGGAAGGCTCACTATGCGTGCAGTAGTGGTGTGATTTGCACTGGCTGCTCTCTGTTACATAACATAGGCTGGAGGAGGGGGTGGGGCAGGCTGGGAGCTGCCTTCTGGAGCGGGGGAGGGGAAGGGGGGTTGCTCTCTGCAGTGGTGCAGCAAGCAGCTTTCCCTCTCTCTCTCTCTCTCTCTTTCTCTCTCTCTCTCTCTCTCTTTCTCTCTCCCTCCCTCCCTCCCTCCCTCCCTCCCTCCCTCCCCCCTCTCCCTCTCCCTCTCCCTCTCCCTCTCTCTCTCTCTCTCTCTCTAACACACACAGACTCAGAAGGTTGACTGTTACATAAGAGCTGAAGAGGTAGAAGCATGAAAGACATGCTGTTACCAGTGTTTACCCTGTAGCTACTGATAAAGGGTTGGGTTAGAATGTGTGTGTGTGGTGTGTGTGTGGTGTTTCAGCCCCTCTGGAGAACAGGAATGCTGCTCTTGTTAATGCCCACCTCCTCCTTAGACCAACAGACCTACCCTTGCATGAATAGTAGAGGAAACCTGTAGCTTGATAACTCGAACATACATCAACTTTGAGCCGTCAGAAGACAGAATTAGTAACTTTCCAAGAAAGGTTATTGATTTATTTATTTACCCTTTTAAAAGAAACATCAGATGTTCTGTGAAAGTCACAAAAACATGTTCAAGCTGACGATGTAACAGCTTAAAACGTAATGTAGTGTGATACCAACCACTGAAGGGACCATAATAGCAGGAAGTGCTATCTTTGAGAAAATACACTGAAACACTGCATCAACACTTTACCCTTGGTCTCAAGTCAGACACAGTGCCGCAACAAGGAAATTCATCCTGTACTAACAAAAACAACTATTAAGAGCCGGAAGAGTTGGCGCTTAGATAAGAGACTAGCTCCAATAAGACAAAACAGCCCTGGTTACCGTGTGAGTCTTATAAAACACCCCAGCCGTTAACTGTGGACCTGCACTGAGCATGTGCGGCAGGACTAGTGCAGGACTTGACCCTGAGGTCACACACACAAGAACTCATGAGCAAGAACTCATGAGCAAGACCATGCTCCCTTCTCCCTCCCTTCAACAGACTGCAATCAATCACACCACAGACTAGTGATGAGTCCTTGACACCTTTGATCCCCACCCAAAGTCTGCATGCGTATGCATAACATAGTCTACTATATGCACCCTGTGAACTGATCCAGGCTGCTCTGGCCCAGCCAGGATGAGTGAGTACAGCAAGGGAAGCCCCCTCTCTGATCCCTGGGTATTTATGTCAGTCCAGGCACCACCAAGCCATTTGGGATTGCTGGGGTTATTATGTAAGAGGGGATGGTCTGATAAAGGCTTTATAAGACTCCTGAAGCGAAGGGATTTGGTGGCCTGTTCAGCCTTTCCAGTGTCGGAAGTAAACTCCCATCAACTGACTTACTGTATGCTTGGCCAGCGATTAGTGGGTGTTGAAAATAAGCAAGGAACAGCTGTGAATTTTACAGTAGATTGGATCCTATACTCTTTCATTCAGTCACATACAAATCGTTGTATGTAACTAATCTAGCATTACCCTTCCCAATGGAATCATCCTTTTTTGCTCTACTGTGCTTACTCAAGTTAATGCTGTGCTGTTGTCTATCCAGATTTCAATCATTTGTTACAGAAGGAACATGACCCTTTCTGTGTTTGTCAACTGTAGTTTCAGGGATACGAGATAAAAGATAGAGAGACAGTATTCTCTAAGCTTTACTTTGCCAGATAAGAGAGATGAGACAAAAAGAGTGAACGAGAGAGAGAGAACTCAACCCTGTGACATTGTTTAACTAAGGCCAGGGACTGACCTCTGGCACAGTAAGCCCAGGCGATAGTGAACAGGTGAACTGACGGCCTTTCCAGGAAAGCACTGTGGGAAAACTGCAGAGGCGAAAATCTCACAGAAGTGTTACATATTGTTGGAGGGGATAGAAGAAGGAGGCAGAGGGTGGATGGGTCGTTCACGATGTCAAGACACCCAGCTCCACAGCCAAATGCCTAGAGGAATGATAACAAAAACCTCCCTATGGAATAACAACACCTGTGCCAGAATAATACAACCTGGACAGCTGGAAACCCTCCAAGTCCCTTCCTGTTGCTATCATAACGAACTCTTGAGAAAATATGATCACGTGTTGATGTTCAAATGGAGAAGTTGGGCATGTGTGGTGTAGGGGTGTGCACTAGTGTGTGTGTATGTGTGTGTGCATGTGAGTGCGCGTGTGTGTATGGACACTGACACTGCACTGACCAGATCTCTGTGCAGCACCCAGTTGGAATGAAGGTAATGAATCCCATCAAGAATCTGATACAGGAGTGATTTGACTGTCCCACGTGGAAGTTGCATGGGTTTCTTGTTGGCCTTGGAAGCCCGGTGGAACTTGATGATGTGCTGAAAAGAAGAAATCAGACCCACTGATACAACTTAGGCTATCCTAGGATGGCTATTGGTGCATCTTTGCCCGTGATTGAAAAGATGAGAATCGAGGGTTTGAAATTCATCAATCGGTGTTTAAAATGTAGATTTGGGACGTTGGCAGGTTTGACAGGAAGTGTCTGTAATGCTTCACTTACCCAGAGGTCATGTTCGGCATAGTCAAATAGGAGCCACACCTTTCTGTCGCTGTGGGACAGGAACACTTTCTGCAGGGCGATCACGTTGGGGTGTTTCAACTCTCGTAGCAACTGGCGAGAGACAGACAAGAGGAAACATTCAGGAATAATTATTCAAATACAGGCATTAACGATTAGAAGTTTCATTTTAAAGACTTACAGTACATCTAATTATAAAGACAGAAATGTTTGTGTGTGTTGGTAGCTCGATTATCGTGAGTATCCGGCACTATGAAGTTTGAAGTTGGTAAGCTTGCTTAGGCCCCAACACGAAACTCGTGATTCGAAACTCGAATTACTTATAAAAAAGTTTACAAAAAATGTCAAACTTGTGTGTGCTGTGTTGTGTGTGAAAAGAAGATTTCGAACAGTTAAAAAAAAAAATCTAAAGAAAGTTTAGAAAGGTTGAAAAAATTAGTTAGTGTGAAAGAAAATATATATATATTTTTTAATTATTTTGAAAAAAGCTTGGAAAGGTTGCAAATGTTGATAAACGCCACTGTAGCTCTTCTGATGCGCTCTTTCAGCTGTGATGAACTTCAGATATTCAGTTTCAACACTCACCAGTGTGCAACAGGCTAGCCTACATTACACATCACCAGTGTGCAACAGGCTAGCCTACAGTACGCATCACCAGTTAGCAACAGGCTAGCCTACTGTACACATCACCAGAGTGCAACAGGCTAGCCTACAGAACACATCACCAGTGTGCAACAGGCTAGCCTACAGTACACATCAACATGTACACCAGGTTAGCCTACAGTACGCATCACCATGTGCAACAGGCTAGCCTACAGTACGCATCACCAGTGTGCAACAGGCTAGCCTACAGTACACATCACCAGTGTGCAACAGGCTAGCCTACAGTACACATCACCAGTGTGCAACAGACTAGCCTACAGTACACATCACCATGTCCAACAGGTTAGCCTACAGTACGCATCACCATGTGCAACAGGCTAGCCTACAGTACACATCACCATGTGCAACAGGCTAGCCTACAGTACACATCACCATGTGCAACAGGCTAGCCTACAGTACACATCACCAGTGTGCAACAGGTTAGCCTACAGTACACATCACCATGTGCAACAGGCTAGCCTACAGTACACATCACCAGTGTGCAACAGGCTAGCCTACAGTACACATCACCATGTGCAACAGGCTAGCCTACAGTACACATCACCAGTGTGCAACAGGCTAGCCTACAGTACACATCACCAGTGTGCAACAGGCTAGCCTACAGTACACATCATTTAATGACCTTCTGTTATTATGATATTATTCCTTAATCGGTTTGACACAGCCTTTCTTACTTTGTCATTTTGACAGAACCATCTGACAAACAACTAAATCCATAAACACTTGTGCCCTTTACAGTTACTACGGTGACAGCGGGAGGCCCAAGGGAAAGAGCTGAAAGAGATCACTATACTATCCACAGAATGAATTATTCAATATTACGGTTAATGTGATTACTGTGTGTCCTGACCTAAAACCCAAGGAAAAATACCTTTGCCAGTCTTGGCGACACCTTATACTAAACACGAAACCAGGGCAGAAGCTCACAGTGCACGGCTGTAATTTCAGAGTGTCTGTCCATCTCCACAGACACAGTTACTGAGAAGACTGGCTCTCGGCACTTACAGAATGTAAACGTACCCCTCCGGAACTCTAGGAAAGGGAAGAGGGAGGGTCCTCCAGAGAGCAGAGTGGAAATAGGGAGTCAGGTGGCTGAGTGGTGAGGGAATCGGGCTAGTAATCTGAAGGTTGCCAGTTCGATTCCCGGTCATGCCAACTGACGTTGTGTCCTTGGGCAAGGCCCTTCACTCTACTTGCCTCGGGGGGAATGTCCCTGTACTTACTGTAAGTCGCTCTGGATAAGAGCGTCTGATAAATGACTAAATGTAAATGTAAATGTAAGCCTGTTTGATTTGGCCTTTGAATGGGGAAAAATGAAGATGGGGGTTATTGAGGTTGGTGTTTAATTCAGCCTAATCCCTCAGCTATGACACGACATTGTGCTAATCCATCCATGGCTTATGGACATTCCACGCTCTTTGATGGCACACTCCGGTCTCAGAGCCCCCTTACAAACCAACAAACCAACCATGCCAGGGGGGTACTCCAGAAAGCAGGTTATGTGACATAACCGTGTAAATTAATGCAATCAATACAAAGCCAATGTGGGTTAGTCCAAGGTTATGTTTGGTGGTACAGTGGGTACATCTCCAATGCCAATCTTTGTGTAAATCAGTTTGAATATGCCTGTCCAGAGCAAATGAATCAGAAAAGGATTAATCAGAAAAAAAACGATTTAAGGTACAATATATAAAACAAGAAAAACAGTATCTTATTTTCCCAGTGCAGGGTTTGTGTAGAAAGGGTAGTGTGGCAAAAAGAATAGACCAATCCATTTGTCCCTGTTCTGAGGAAAAAATGGGTCATGCTTTTAAACAGCTTCACAAGAGTAAGTACCCACTGGTCATGTTCCAAACAGACCCAACTGAGCCAGACTAAGGCTAGGGCAAGCATTACACCTTTAAAGAAAGAACATAAGACCTAAATCTGCCTTCAGCTAACCCTAACATGAGGGGTACTTTCCTGTACCCAAAATAGGCATAGTCCGAGAGTGAAAATGGATTTGCTTTTCAGGCTTCAACTTTGTTTGGAAAACCAGGCCACTGGTTTGCAAGTTACAACTTGCTGGCTACACTGGCGGAACAGATACACTGTCATTGCTTATAAAATATGGAATGGTTTTGTTTCTCATTGTTTCTAACTCATGCTCAACACAAGTCAAACACACACACACACATACACCAGAGAGGAAGAAGATGCAGAAGATAAACAGAGCAGCCTGGTGCTGTAAAGCTCTGATTAATGACTTGGAGTCTCTCATGCGGCTCCAGAGCACTGGGTCGATTAATCCACTGCCGGCTGCCATGTTTGGATCTGAGACCAGTACTGGACCCAGAGATACAACACGCCTATGTCTGGCTTTAGAGCATGTGTGTATGAGAGAGAGAGAGAGTGACAGAGAGAGAGAGTGACAGAAAAAGAGAGAGAGGGAGAAAGAGAGGGAGAGGGAGAGAGAGAGAGAGAGAGAGAGAGAGAGAGAGAGAGAGAGAGAGAGAGAGAGAGAGAGAGAGAGAGAGAGAGAGAGAGAGAGAGAGAAAGAGAGGGAGAGGGAGAGAGAGAGAGCAAGACTGCGAGAAAGAGGAAAAAAGAGAGAGGGACAAGCAGGCCAAGCTTTTCTCGTAGACCGAACGACCAATTGGCAAGCCAAGCGTTCTCGACAGCAGCCATTTGCTGTGTTATTCAGAGTCACACAGATCCTGCTGACAATGCTAAAAGCTGTGGTGTTGAGAAACCCTGGTCTGCTGCTCTGGGGAGGATTAACGTAGCATAGTCTTCACCAGAATGGACGTCATGACGCAGTTCTTAAGCAGAGGAGAATGCACCAGGTTAGGAATGCATTCTGGATTTGATTGACCCAGCATTGGCATTGCTGTCTTTAACAGCTTTACCAAAGCACATTCATTACTTCTTTTATCAAATTGAATCAGATTTGTGAGCCACCTTTCTGAACAACTAATAAAGCTCTTCCCCAGGACAGACATCCAGTCATTAGCTATCATGTTATACCATGGCAACTCAGTGGGAGAAGAAGTGGACCAACTCCCTAAGTAAACACAACCAGAATATGTTCATGTTTGCACATCTATCTGGATGACGGTTGGGGGGGACGACGACAAAACAGCTGACGCAAGCTCAACTAGCTTGCAAAAACAACAGCAAAGCCACTTAAAGACAGAAAGAATCCACAGTGGATCATTCTGCTTGCCACATTTCATATAATCTATAGAATGATTGCTACCACATGTCTTGTACTACAGCTTTCAACTACACAACCTTTCATAACATCTCCTTTGAGAGAACTATACTTTCTTGGGGAGTATGTTTAGAATGTCTTCCTTTAACTTCTCATCAATGCAACAATTTAGGTTAGTCAACAGAGAAGGGGGAGGTTAGTTAGCAGAAGGAAGGTAAAATAACATCCTTCTTTGGTTTGTATCTATTAGCATCAGCGATTCATATCTCCCCACATCCTCGAAAACAACCACAAGTTAACACGCACCATGTTTTTGCAGTGCTTTCAATCAAGAGGAAAATAGAATAAAAATAACAGGAGTAAAGGTCTTTTGTCTCACGGTAAGCCCCTAGTCATTTACTTTGACAAAAGCCATTGTTTGTAGTAATAAACACTACGCAAAACAAGACTTGTTTCAGGAGTATAATTGAATTCATAAACAATGTTTCAATCCACAAAGGCCAGCCTAAACTCAATAGACTTGTCCTCAGCCTGCACCTGTTGAATGAAGAAATAGGTCCAGTGTGACGAGACTTGCACAATACCCTAACACCCTGAAACATATGTTCCATTCAAACTCTCTGACTCACAGACCAAAAAAAGGACAATAAGAAATACTTTGAGATATACCACTGTAAAAAGCGGATCATAATCGTGTGCAAAAACTTTCTTTTCTCAGAGATTTTAGTCTAAGTAAGTGTATTCATTAGCGGGCTTCACTCAGTTTACAGTTTTTGTGCACAGTCAACCATCCACAACTGGAGAGCCAGGGTTTTTTTACCCGGCATCATCCAGCTGAGAGTACGGGGCAGCACGGCTACAAGAGAAGACTAAGGGACAGGTGATTTAGAGGTACCCTCTGTTTAAAACACAAAGCACAGCGTCAACAAGACATGCAAATCTGACTGCACGTATACTGCCAGAGAGTTGTTGCTAGGAATGCTCAAACATCTATAATACAACAGCCTGAATGCATTCCCTTCCTCTCAGTGATTGCCTATAATCAAAGAAGTGCATTCGGTTATAAAGCGGTGGAGAATTTAATGATTTTTCTACAACTTCTGAAGGGACAGACCAACATGGAAAAAAACAAAAAGATCCTTAAGCCATTTGAAGTTACAAAACCAATAACACATGGCTGAAAACCATCCACCCCCCCTGCTCCCTCCTACCCCCAACCCAATCCCCCCCTCAGTCGTGAATGTGGTATGCCAAACTCTGTTACACAGTTCGTTCAACCGAAATGGGAGGGGTGGTTGGGCTTGGGGGCAGGGGTGGAAATGGTGACACAAAGAGTCCATTGTTCTGTTACAGCGAAGAGGGTCTGGGAGACTTTGAGTGAAACACATTTCTGGTGGCTCTAAGATTCAGCAGGCAGGAACCCCTCTGTGGAGCTTTCTCTGCTCAGACGATGGGAGGCGAAGGGAGGCGATGTGAGGGAAGGGGAGGTGAGGGAAGGGGAGGGACGGGACTAACCTCCTACCTGCCTTTTCCACTCGCTCTGCTCAGCAGCGCCCCCCTCACCCCCACCCTCGAGACCTTGACAGTGTATATCTACTTCACCCTCCCCAGGAATTGTGCCCTCCCCCACCTCTTTGCAATCTCTCCCCTTTCCTTGCTTGCTCTAATAGGAGGCCCACCATGTGGAAGCATTCTTTGGGATACTTTGTGTAGGCAACTCTGATACCTACAGCGTACGCTTAGGCCCCCCTCTTAACTGCTCTTGTGAATGTATGGTGGTTAAGTTAGCTGCAATAACACTACATACAGGCAGTCATTACTAAATGATTGCACAATAACCAGACAATAACCAATAACCAGACATACCCTTGTATAGTATAGTTAGACTTGTATAGTATAGTTAGACTTGTTTAAACTTACACCACTTATTTAAGATTTACTCCTATATGTTGCATGTATGCACCTTCCTGCCAAAGTAAATTCCTTGTCTGTGCAAACTTTCATGGCGATTAAAACCCTTTCTGATTCTCTGATTCTGATGACTTACACAATATGTTTGATGAGTCACAGGAATATTTTGATGAAAGAGTCAGAGATCACATCCAGGGAGGGGCAGTGTCATCCAGTTGACAGCAGAGAGAAAGAGAGAGAGAGAGAGAGAGAGAGAGAGAGAGAGAGAGAGAGAGAGAGAGAGAGAAAGACAGAGAGAGAGAGAGAGAGAGAGAGAGAGAGAGAGAGAGAGAGAGAGAGAGAGAGAGAGAGAGAGAGAGAGAGAGGGAGAGGGGATCTGACACGTGATTGTCAAATGTTATTCCAAATCACTCAATAACATGCGGATTGTTTGAAAAGCAAAATCTTGATTGAGTTATAAAACTGGGCATGGCTTTGAAAGAACCACTCTATTGACAGTTGGCTGAGCATTATCAATGTGTGTTTATTCAAGTACAATCCAACTCCTACATATGTTCAACTATTAATTTAAGAAAGTGGTAAAATATTTTTGAATAAAAGGTTTTAGAACAATTTATGTTACGATCCTCTATCAGTCATCATCAAGTGATGAGTGTTTTGTGTAAAAACAAAGTTTATCTCCACAACTAATAGTTACAAATAGCCAGTGCACCTACATTAGACTACATTCCTTGGATCATATGGCACATTTCTAACACATGGTATGTGGGCAGTATGGAAACCAGAGTCCATTACATAACATCCAGCCTGTCACAAGGGCCACATTCGTACCTCTACTGCTACTGGGAGTCAGGTGGCTGAGCGGTTAGGGAATTGGGCTAGTAATCCGAAGGTTGCTGGTTCGATTCCTGGCTGTGCGAAATGACGTTGTGTCCTTGGGCAAGGCACTTCACCCTACTTGCCTCTGGGGGAATGTCCCTGCACTTACTGTAAGTCGCTCTGGATAAGAGCGTCTGCTAAATGACTAAATGTAAATGTAATGTACTTACAGAGAGATGGTGAATGACACATAGATATGGCACGCCCACCACCACAAACGACTATCATAATTGGTGTGTTCTGCTTGCAACTATCACTGTGAAAACATAAAGCTAGCTACCCCACAGGACAAACTGTATTTTGGGGTTTTCTGCTTAGAACTGGGTTGGGAATAAACTTGTCACACCTGTTTGTGAGAAAGGATGCATATGCATGCGTATTTGCAGCACCTACCAAGCTGAAAAAGGAAGTTCATTGTTGATTCAATAAAGCTTCACTAGTGCACACTTTACGTACTGCATGAAATATGTGAGTGCAGTAAAACGTTCATGTATTCTTTGTTGGTCGAACAGTGTGTACATAATGTTCAGACTGTACTAAACAGATATTTCTATATTTAGCTAAACCAGCAGCTCAGTAGTGGTATAGTGTAGCAGCTGCAATGCAGATCTCATTGTAGGAGGATAAAAACCTCTTATATTAGTATATTAATTGCTATGTTATTTTGTCAAGTTACGGTATTTGGTTACTGGACTATAATTCAGATGAACCTGTCATTTCTGATGCTTTAAACAATGGAAAACATTCAAAGCCCCTTGAATATCAGTAGAACTCACAGCAATTTCTCTGCACGCAGACATTGATATTCCAGTGCCTTCAATTTGTTTCAGTGCGTACTCCTTCTCATCGTTCCTGCAGAAAGACAAAGGAAGAATAGGAAAGGTGAAGAAAGTGAGTTATTATCTGAAAATAGGGAATGTCACGGAACCACATGCTAGCTCAACAAAATTCAGGAAAAACAGGAATAAAACAGGAATGGGATGATTGAGTGCCGGTCGGAACTTCACGGCACAGTGGAATCCCTGCCATTAGCGATATCCTCTGGCTGAAGAGGACTATTCCCTCACCACAGGAGTGCTCTGTTGTTGTTGAGTGCAGCCTGTCTAAAGATCCAGGATCATTTTCCATCTTCAGGTCTGACCCATCCATGCAAACAGTCTCTGGCTTCCACTACAGTGTGGGCCTTTATCAGGCTGGTAACCCTGCTTCCTCACAACACAAATATTACATCATGCAGAGATGAATATAGTTTTAATATTCTCTATAAACAGCTGGTTGTAGTCGCTCAGTTTTGTATTTGTGCCCTTGTAAAATGCTGTTTGAGGACAAATACACCAAAACTGTAATGTAAGATCTATTCTGATGTGCACATATAAAATCTGTGATGTTACAACTATTGATTTTCTGAGATAAGCAGTTTTCTAATGTGGGAAACAATACCTAATACAGAAACTTCTTAAAGTTAAGTTCATCTAGTTCATGCTGAAAGGTGCAAGATTGAGTTGTTGAATGTATTCCTTTCTGTGCTACGAGGCATCTTTTCAAACGTGAAACAGATCTGTTAGCTAGATTTCAGCTCGGCTCCACATCTGTTCTGGGTATTCACATCTGATTAGGGAGCTGGCGTGGATGCAGAGTTGGCAGGGCCGTCGCACAGCCCACAGCCTGCCTTTTGTGCCCCTCAACAAGCCTGGCCTCTCCATTTTCATCTGGCCAAAACCTTGGATCGTTTCCCCAAATGTGCATGCATGTGGAGACTCCCTCTTCAGTTGATGCACACTCGCCTAGAGCATGCTTTCACAGCTTGCCAAAGTGCTACTTTGTCTGTTTCTTACTGACAGCGAGAGGAACTTTGGAAAACAGGCTCAAAGGGTATCCTACTACAAAAAGCCAAAACAGCAAGGTGAATCGAATGAACAGGAAATGATATCTGAACACCAAATAAACTGGAAACAATAAAGGGCAATTTGCCAAATGCCACTGTGTGGTGCTTATCTCTCCCATTCATTTCAAATGTGTATTCGTGCACAGATACAATAAAACTATAGAATAGGGTTTAGCTTTAAAATTGATATTAGAACTTTCGAAAAGTTAAGTTCTCAACGATAAGTTAACTTGTGCATGAAGCTATTTAGTCATTTAGAAACATAAGGCTAAAAGGCACATGGTGTTGGACATGGTGTGTGATCAAATATCAACTGCAAGTGCAGGTAAGTAGTTAAAAAGCATAACAAATCATATGCCATGACAATACTTAAGTGGGTGATTTTTAACATTGCAAACATATATTTGTTCTTAAATATTTTAGTTGTCCTTGCTGTTCTTTCCATTGCTGATGTACCCCCCCCCCCCCCCCCCCCCCACACACACACACACACACATCCCCCCCCCTTCATTAATAAAGATAGATCTATCTATGTATCTATCTATCGAGTTCACTCTAGCAAAGTTAGAGGTCATAAAAGAAAACAGTCCTTTGTCACGTGTCGTATGTGGTTACCTCTTATGATTGGGATACACATTGCAGCATTATTGCTGTATGTTGCCTTTTTCGTGGATTATAGCTTCCAAATGGTGCTTGGCCAAAAATGACATTCTTTTAAACGTCAGTGAAAAGCTAAGTTGTTTAAGGGAATCAAAAGATCCTAATATCAACATTGTACTGTCTATTAACCTCATAACTTACGTTGCAAGTTTCCTCAATTCCTATGAACAGTCTTTCAAAAAAATAAACATCACCGTGTTGTTTAGGGGGAGGATCGTTGTGAGTGCGTACATGAAAACAAAAACACAGACACGGGCAGCCCTCGGGTTGGTTCAAATCAATTCACCATCCATCGTACAAAAGGGTAGTGTTTCTTAACATAATCTGTAATCAGTTTATTGTGTGTAAACAATAACGTTTTCAAAATCTTACCCGTCTTTGCGCTTAGCTTTATAAACGTGCCCGTAGGTGCCTCGACCCACTTTGCAACCTTCATATTCGAACAGATCTTCTACTCTCTCCCTTTCGGCCGCAAGCTTTGTTTTGAAGTCGTAATCCATTTTAACCCATAAATATGTCTTAATTTACTATAAAATAAAATATTAATTATTACATGCATTAATTAAATAATCTTGGTCGTTTTATTCCCCCACCATTTCCTTGTTTAGGATTTTGGTCTGCTCCGTTTAATGTTCAGTGGCTCGTTGACGTTTCTAATTGGCACGCAAGGATTTCTGGGCAATGTCGTTTTATAAAAACACCAGCTAATAGACAGTGTGTAAGATCAAGGTCTATAAAAACTACAACCCGCATTTCGCACTGCAGTTACTGTAGTTGCGTACTCATGAACTCAAAATATGCGGGAAGAACTGGTTTATAGTTCCTGTTACACATTTTACTCATATGTACATGTGTAAGCTAACGCTGTTTGGTATCTGACAAACGTGCGTAATTGTGTGTATTGAATTTCCTCAACAAAATAGGCTACTTATACTTACAGCATTCACTCATAATTTGCATTGCAAGTGCATTTCTTCCTAGCTTCTATTTATATCTGCTTGTGAACGATACATTTCCAATCAAAATGTTAAATCATAAAAATGCACATTTGAAAAACAAATGTAAACCTTTCAATGCAGCAGCCAATTAAATGTATCATCACATGAGTTTGGCTACTTCAGAAAATGGATGGCTGTAGTAGCCAATCTACGTTCTACGAAGAAGAGCTCGCTAGTGCTATTGGTGTAAATTCAAAGTGACGTAAGATATCTAGTGAATAAAACCACTGCGCACCACGAATTCTGTGCTCTACACAGTATGGCCGGCGATATTAGCTAGCACTCGCTCACGGTATTCTCTGTAAAAGGGAAGACGGTAAAACCAAGAATTTACACCTGGACTGCTAAAGGACTGTACTTATAAATTATACCAATCAAGCAAGGACTAATTAAGTTGAGAACGTTACCAACGTTTAATTTCTGTTGTTGGTGTCTGTTGTCTCACGATGGAAGAGAACGGTGCACACTTCTTTGAGGGAACCGAGAAGCTGTTGGAGGTGTGGTTCTCCAGACAAGATGAGACCAAAGGAACCGGGGACCTCCGCACCATCCCGAGGTTTGTGTTTAAAGAAATAGACGTGACAGTGATGCGTACTTTTATATTTGAAGCCTAGCAGCTAGCTAGCTAGGTAGTCTTAAGTGAGTGAGAACGTCACCTGTCAGATCTCTTCTGGATAAAAATATAATTCTTAACCGTTCACGCTGAGTGAATAGCACGAGTAAGCTGGGTAATGCGGGTTTTATTTAGCCCATCGGGCCTTCTGTCAGTATCCGGATACGGAACGTCTGTCGCGTGGTATGCAGCTGGCCGTCTGTCGTCAAACCTCACGGGAACAGTGCTTTCAAGCCAGCGTTGCCCACTGAGCTAGCTTAGCAAGCTAGTTTTAGCGTCGCCATAGCCTACCAGTCGAATTGGCTAGCTAGCTAATGTCGTTAGCCAGCTAGCTTACCATCCCCCCACATTCGACCCCTTGCACTGCTAGTTGATGGCTAAGAAGCTGAGTCATTCATTCGTTCATTCATTCTTTTACTTTTCCCCTCATGTCACCTGTGGCTGAACGTTAGTCAGTGGGTAGTGTTTATGGCACACTAGCTAGGTACAGTAGTCAATGAAATTATCCTCATGATGAAATGTAAGTCATTTTCGGTTGACATCCAAGTGTCAATTTATAAGGCTATTGACCGCAAGCGCGCGTATCTTGCGCATGTCGAAGGATCTGATATTTCATAGTGTTTTATATACATGTATACTGCGACGTGATACTAAACTAATCTCATTTTTCGATATCCGTAGTTTGCTGTCGCTTCATAAGCCTCCAATATAGCTTTCAAAACACTGAGCTGATGGCTATTTCACAGTCTGCGTCACGCACGAGGGCCCTCTCTAGCATGTGGTAGACGAGAGCTTTCCCTGAGTGTCGCGGTCGGTTGTTTTCGAATATGCCGCATTGGCAGTCATGGTCAGGAAAGATTTACAACTTCTGCATTGCAGATAAAATCTGAAATTATATCATTTTCAGCCATTTGTATTTACCTTTTTGTTTTGGCCCAATAATGATGAATGAATAGTAAACGATAGTTTAATTAAGGAGAGCTACTGGCTAAGATAACATGGCAATACATAGTGTCAAGATAGTTACTGTTGTTAAATTGATTGCTTTTTCTTTCACTAGAAAATGTGTGCTTTCTTTTTTTACGACCTACTATTGAGTAGTACGTAGTATTCGTACACACAGTGCACATTGCTGCTGTTGAAGTTTGAGAAGTTCATTTGGTCTACCGGGGAGAAGGCATCTGATTGGTCGGAGATCTTCCATTTGCCAAGTTGGAGGTTTAGTCAGTTTGGTTGCATTTCGATGAGTTATTGATTATGGAAGACACTTAAATTTACTAGAATATCTCGAGACCCGTAGTTTAATGTTTAAATGTTCGCATCTAGAATCCTCTTTTTGATGGAAGCGTTCTTCGACCTTACTCCTAACGATTTAGATTAGACCTGCTAGCTGACAAGTCTTTTCTGTGGCAAAGTTCAATGCCTCTATCAGCTAGAGTGAAAGCCTGGCTTTTCTGGTGAACATTTATCAGCAGAGCTGGTTTTTAAAACGAGGATGTGTGGCCATTGGGGTGAATGACAAGTGGTATTAATTTACAGCCAGGGAAGATTAACGGCTCAGAGTGACAGTGTTAGTGGATCAGGGGTACTGGATGTCTGCCAATGTCCAAATAAGTCCACAAGGGCATCTGATTCACAAATCTGGAACTGATCACACGCACCCCTCCTTCGCCTAACTGACTTTCTCAGTGCTAGAGAGCAGCTTGGCTGGCAGCAGTTGTCAGTCTCCTCGAGTGTTTCACCATTTTGTGGTCCGAGGCTTCCATGTCACTTTCTCTGATCCACCACTTGTGGCAGATTTTTGAATAGGTGCCCCTTTTTTGATTTGGCAATATGTTTACGGACTTTGACTCCAGTGCCACCCTGCCAGAGAAAAGTGAGACTCTGTTAGTCACCAGAAATAGTGTCCGTTTCTCACGTGAGGGTTCTCCACTGTCCCTCTGATATGGGACATGTTAAATGTTAAAGTAGTTAAAGCAAACTTGTGTCACTTCAGTTGTTTGGTAACTAATTCATACAGACTCAGGAATAAGATCTTGAATGTAGAAACGTGTACATTCCCCCCCCCCCCCCCCGACATTTTAACCTTATATTATACAACTTAGCAGCTTGTGTTGTCCTGTCCTTCACCTGCCGGTTTCTTGAATGGTCACGAGAATCCACACCTGGACTGTTTCGACAGGAATGTCACTAAACACTTTTCTTTTTAGCTTGAAAAAAAACACACAAAAAACATTCTTGCTTAAAACACACTGCTTTTTGCACTGCATTACAATAATGGTATCTTGTACATTCGTATTTTTTGTAATATTTGTATTTTTATATAGTAATTTACGGCAGCTTATATTTTATTTTATTGTATATTTAATTCTATTCTAATCCCACTTAGTACTGCTAGTTTATGTACCCTTAGTATAGATAGTCCACATATTTAAATTTTAGGTATATGTTTATTGTATGCACCTTCCTGCCAAAGCAAATTCCTTGTCTGTGCAAACTTTCATGGCGAATAAATCCCTTTCTGATTCTTGTTGAAGCACGGCCAGCTCAAAGGGGCGCTTGATTCATGGGGCCAGTGTGTGTTTCCGGGTTACGCAACGCTCACTAGCAAATTCCCTATCGAGTGGCGTGTCTCCTTCAGCTTGTAGCAGGCGTCTCCATAATGGGGGCTCGCTCCGCACACGCTCAGAGGAACTGCTCTTCCGAGGCAGGAGTGGTAATGAGACTCCGCTGCCCCCTCTTCTGCAGCTGTCCTTGAGTGCTGCGGAGGGAGAGGGAGGGAGGGAGGGAGGGGGGGGGGGGGGGGGGGGGGGTGGCTGGGCAGAAGCAACCTGCTCTGTTGTCAAGCAGAAGAACCACATTATTTTTTACCAGCCTGTCTGCTTTAACCCAAGCAGTAGTGCATGTCAGACTGGTGGACCCTGTGTCAGTGCACAGCGCTGGGTCTTCTTGGGGATTAATGGCTTTCCTGCGGCTGATCTAAAGCATTTCTTGGAGAGAGAGAAACTGCGCATTAGATGTTTCATCCAATCAGTCCAGTGTTTGCTGATTTCGTGATAGAATCCAGTGACTGCAATATGAAACAACAATGTCCTTGTTAAGCTCATGTTGCATGCTGAATAAATCTCTTTGTTTTTCAGGTTTGAGTGGGACAAACTTCTGGAGAATGTGCACTGTTTGATCATAAGTGTGACAAAAACTGACAAGCAGGAAGCTTATATACTCAGGTGAGTTCTGCTTCCATGTTTATCTCGGTCACCTTATCTCTCCTCTGTCCCTTTTTCTGAAAGGGCAGGGGATTAGACAGGTTGGGTGTAATCTTCTTGTTACCAGCTCTGCTGCTGCATGGAAACTTCCCCAGCCTCTCTGTTCCCTGTGGGCTGGGTCTGAGAAGAGGCCACAGCCTCGCTCAGCCTCTATTTGCACACTAGATGACCCAGCTCTTATCTAACTTTTGTTGATGAAAGCCAATTGAACTGTCTGCTTAGCTGCCCATGTGCAGACCTGTTTGATTAAGTTCCGTACATCTAGTCTGCCGTCATATGAACGGGGCCATCTAGAGCAGTTTTGCATGGGGGGTTTATTACCTGGATAGGGACAGGGTTTGGTAACTGTGTCCACATCCTATGTTCCTATGTATAAGTTGTCTCGCACACAATGCACAGAAAATGATATGGTATCACATAGGGGTGTAACGATACGCTCAGCTCACAATACAATACATATCACGATACTGGGTGTACAATACAATACATATCACGATATTTTGAAAAAAAATTTAAATTATACTGAAATTCACTAAAGATTTATTTCCTATACATTAAACATTTTCAATAATTCTTTGTTGTACATACAATTTAGTTAACTCAGTTAAAGTGATTTCTGTGAATGCACGCATGACCCAGGTGCAGAGTAGATTGCGTGCTGGCGGCTCAACCAATAGGATCAAACGGACGTCATATTGTAAAAATATTGCCATAACTCTACGATACATATTGTAAACAATTTGTATTGCGATATATTGTTACACCCCTAGTATCACGGGATTTATATTGGCAGTTGCTTCCTTTGTATTATAGTCTGTAGATGTAGGGTTATGGACATAGAGAGCACCAGGAGATGTTTGTTTTCACGAGGCTGATTGGAGGAGGCCTGTTAGAGGCTGGTTGCCATGCCGCTGACCTTGACGAGGCTGAGGAGAGAACGGACAGGGGAGAGCCGCTTCCCCCGTCGACACGTATGTCGGCATGGCAACGGCCCAGCCGCTGAGTCAGAGCCGTCGGGAGCAGCGAGGGATCTCCTGTGTTGACTCTCGGCTGTGGGTCAGGGTGGGGCCGCCCTCAGCCTCGTGAAGTCTTGTTATTGATGGGTGTGTATTAACGGTCTTGTAACAGGTTTGGCATGATGACAATGTCTCGGTAGGAGCGTTGCCCTAGGCTGATGCCAATCCAGGTGAAGTTCGTCACACATTTCTCTACAAGTGCGCAGTAAATAATCAAACCAAACATCAATCCATGGGCAGACGTGCCAAGTCTTATGGGGTTTAATAACAAAAAAATGCTCAACAGTGCCAGGCCTGCGATCGCATTTTAATACCTTGGTGCTCTTCCGGCTGCTATTGAAAGTATATCAAGTCATCCAGACTCAGAGCAGACTACTCTAAGCTGTTTAGAGTGTGTGCTGATTAAGTGTACCCTATTGAATGAGCGGTAAGGGTTATCAGTGGTCTTGATGTCGTTGCCTGTAATGTCAAAGTGTCTTGTGCTGCCTTCGGGTCACATGACCCAAAGGTTCATAACGAACCATCGTTGTGTTTACCCAATACAAAAACAAATAAAAATAATTCTTTTAACCATTCCAATGTGGGGGGTCTGAGACAGCCCGACAGTTAAAAGAAAATGCTTCACTTTGTTTTTGTATGAGGTAAATTTGTCGCAATACGAAGGTGGGTCACAATGACTGATGGGTCAGAATGACCCGAAGATAACACAAGGGTTAAGCGGACTAGCCTGTTTGGCTTGTAAACAACCCTCTAGTGACGGATGTTTTCATTGTAGCGGGATGACCCAGCGAGGCGTTTCATTTTATACATTTACATTTAGTCATTTAGCAGACGCTCTTATCCAGAGAGACTTACAGTAAGTACAGGGACATTCCCTGTAGGGTGAAGTGGGACACAAGGACACAATGTCAGTTGGCATGACCGGGAAGCGAACTGGCAACCTTCGGATTACTAGCCCGATTCCCTCACCGCTCAACCACCTGACTCCCTACATCTGAGCTACTGGTCTGACCCGTCTTGTCCTGTTTGTCTTCCTCCTGCAGTGAGAGTAGCATGTTTGTCTCCAAGAGACGCTTCATTTTGAAGACATGTGGAACCACCCTCTTACTGCAAGCACTGGTACCTCTGCTGGAACTTGCCAGGGAGTACTGCGGCTTCGACGCCATCGAGGTGAGTGATGCGACGGGACATGACATGGTCGCCCCACCATGTAGGTGACAGAAATGACACGCCGTCGTGTAAATAAGATAACATAAATAACATAAGGCCATTTAGTTTGTTTAATAAAAGAGCAAGCTATAGACCTGTTTTATAGGAAAGGTAACCTTAAATGACTTGTGATCTGGCGCTATATTAAAGAAAAACTTGTGGGGGGGGGGCGCCCTCCTAATATAATGGTAGGGGAAACACGTGTGTGTGGGGTCTGTTTTTAACCCTGCACCTTTTCTACCTGCAGAATTTCTTCTATTCTCGCAAGAACTTCATGAAGCCTACACATCAGGAGTTCCCTCATCGAAACTTCCAGGAGGAAGTGGAATTTCTCAACCAGATTTTCCCAAGTAAGTATAAAGAAGAAACTTTGCACCTGATTGGTTGTCTGCAGTTGTAAAGTGGGCTGTGATTGGAGGTAGGAGCAGAGGTGGTGTGAGCCACACAATCTGTTCTGTCAAAACCGTTTGTTTATTAAGATGCATCATAGTGTTGGAACAGAGAAGGTGACATGTTCCTCCCCCCCCTAGATGGAGCAGCCTACTGCATGGGACGTTTGAATTCTGATTGCTGGTAAGTTCACCAAACACATAACATTTAGGAATTTAGCAGGCGCTCTTATCCAGAGTGACTTACAATAAGTACAGGGACATTCCCCCTGAGGCATGTAGGGTAGAGAGAGGGAGCTCAGACACTTGACAACCGCAAACTAAAAATAGTTCAGATTCGATGTCCCCATTTCTTCCTACTGGCTGTCACGTATGGATTTTTCCACAGGTAAGCGTTATACATTACATTTAGTCATTTTACATTTAGTCATTTAGCAGACGCTCTTATCCAGAGCGACTTACAGTAAGTACAGGGACATTCCCCCCGAGGCAAGTAGGGTGAAGTGCATGGCCCAAGGACACAATGTAATTTTGCGTGGCCAGGAATCGAACCGGCAACCTTCTGATTAATAAGCTGATTCCCTAACCGCTCAGCCATGTGACCCCCTCACATGACCTCAGCTCTGTATGAGGGGTAGTGAGGACATTGATGTAGACGTTTAGCCACGCTGCTGTCCTCAGTCAAGTTCAGGTTTTCCCTCCGGTCTGTCTTCCAGGTATCTGTTTACTTTGGATTTGCCAGAGTTCTGGGAGAACAAGCATGCGGATCAGACGCTGGAAGTTCTGATGAGTGACCTTGATCCAGCGGTTATGGACCAGTTCTACATGAAAGACGGTGTTTCTGCAAATGATGTCACTCGTGTAAGGCCCACTACTAACTCTACTATCTCTTGCTCCTTTCTTCGTGATGAGAAAGGGGACACTTCTATGGGCAGCGTGAGTTGAGAATGACCATATCATTTTGTCACTGATCCGCAGTGATTGATTCATTTGCTTGGAGTGGACTCCAGTGATATGTGATGCGTGTTTTCTTATCAAGCTGTCTGGTCTGTCTCCACCATAGATGAGTGGAATTCGTGACCTGATACCAGGTTCTGTGATAGATGCTACCATGTTCAACCCTTGTGGATACTCAATGAATGGAATGAAGACTGATGTAAGTCTGTCTAAATTGTTGTTGTCGTCTTGCTAAGCCTCCGGCAGTAAACCTTAAGTCCTTCAATAACTGATTTCTGTCATATGCAAATCTTGGCCCCTCAGGGAACTTACTGGACGATCCACATCACTCCAGAGCCAGAGTTCTCCTACGTCAGCTTCGAAACCAACCTCTCCCAGACGTCCTACGATGATTTGGTCCGCAAAGTTGTAGACGTCTTTAAGCCTGGAAAATTTGTGACTACGCTTTTCGTGAACCAGGTGAAAGAGAAATGCCAACTGCCAGGATCCTCCTGTGGGTGTTTGGAATGTTACCAAACGTCTCTGCTTGGATATTCTAACCAGGTTCTTTCCTCCTTCTCGTTTCTTCACAGAGCTCCAAATGTCGCAGTGTTTTTACTTCCGCCCAGAAACTCGAGGGATACAAGCGCCTTGATCGCCAGTTGGCCCAATTCAACGATTACAATTTTGTCTTTACCAGTTACGCCAAGAACCGCCAGCAGAATCAGCAGAGTTGAGAGTTGAAAATGAAAAAAAAGCGTAAGAAGAAAGGCTGTCGTATCGGGCTCCTCCCCCACGGCCGGCGTTCTTCCCCAGCGGAGAGAACCCCTTCCCCCCTCCGCTGCTCTGGATCTCTCGGTTCTGAAAAGGCCTCCGGCCCTAGTTTAACCTCCCGTTTGAAATGTATGCATTGTTGTACCTATGACTTAGATCTCTTGCATGAAAGCTCTTTTCTCTGTTTAGATATTCTAGCTCACTCTTGCTGTGATCTTGAAGTGCATGTAGAGGAATTAAACACGCTCTGTTTGAGGCTGTCCACCCATGCCCCCCGTGCACAGTACAGCAGCCCCTTCCTGCAGGTCTCTCCTCTCATCCCCAACAGACAAGGCTTCAGAGCCCACTAGGCCAGGGCCCTGACATGCTCAGATCAGTTCGTACCTTCGCTGGGTTTACCGTAGCCTTTCCCTTACAGCGCACTTTAAGAACTAATATTTTTTTCTGCTGTGCCAAGCAAACTTCTGTCTCATGTCTGAACGAATTTGTGTTCAATTAATGTTATAAAGCAGATTAGCTTTTGGCCATAACATTATTCGTAATGTCAACAAACCATTTAACTGATTCGTTGTTTTAAAAAAAGAAAAAAAAATGCCATACTTCTATGTTGAGTGTTGCACTACCAGACAAATGGTTTGAGGTGATTTGGTTTCTTACGGCTGTAAACTGCACTGGAGCCTAAGGAATTCCTGTTTTTCGTGAGTCTTTGGAGCAGTGCTGTAAATGGTTCAGAACCCACCCAGCTTAACTAGCCATGCCTCCACCTTCATTTATCTTTTTAATGTTCTCACAAAAAGACAGGATTTGAGTCTCAGCTCACCAGACATACATAAATCATTTAAGGCTAGTGGTTGCTGCTGATTCATATGGAATGTGTAATGTGCACATTATTGTTTATACCCAGGCTGCTCTTACAGCATGCTGTATGATCAAGAATCATTGGGTGTAGGAATTGCCAGCCATTGTCACACTGAACTTACACATTCATATGAATTGGGTTGAATCCAAACTGAATGTCTCTGGGTGCCCCAGTGGCTCACCGGACTGGTTGAGGCCTCACCGCGGCGGCCTGGGTTCGAATCCTGCCCAGGCCTTTTAACGCATGTCATCCCCCCCTCCCTGAATTTCCTGCGCTCTATCCAAGCACACCATCTGTCAGAAATTAATAATAAAGGCAGAGTTCCAACCAAAAATATCTTACAAAAAAAAAACCCCTGTCCCTCTAAACACAGAATGTAGAGGTCTCTAGAGCGCTCTTCCAGGGCTTTATCTGAATGTATGAGCGTGGAGGAGACCAAGTCCGCATGTTTCTGTGGTGTGGGTCAGGACAAAGCCCTCTGCCGTCCACCATGGTAGCCATTGTCCCTGGGCCGAGCCGGTCTCCCTGCACAAAGTGAGACCGTCAGCTGGCCCCAGAACCATGCTTGACACACCGGCTCTCCTGGCTGCACCATGTGGCCCTGAAAGGGAAATAATGAATCAGACACTTTGCTTAGTGTTGCCCAGCAAAGCATTTTTCTTTTTCCAAACAATATACATCCTCTCTCTCTTTCCCCCCCTATACAGAAATCGGTATTCACACAATGGAGGCCCTCTGATCTGAGCATGCCAGGGTAATCCCGGATCATTCCACACATAACTGTTGCATAAACTGCCATTTTATTAATTTTATTGTGCACAGACGTTTTGCAGTGAATTGGTCCAAAATGTGACTCCATTGCAGTTTTTTGGAGTACCATCAATGCCCTTTGTTCAGCGAGGGAAAGACCCTGTGACACTGTTGCATGTGACTACTAGTGCTATGTTGCTTGACACTGTTGTGTGCTGCAATCTGTTCCTCCTGTGTAAGTAGGTCAATGTGCTTCATCATCCTTTTTGTTTTTTCAGCTAAAATGTAGATGGAACTAAGGCATCCTGATTATGTTTTATTGAACAGTTGGGGACTTTCGTTTTGGGATGGGATTCACTTGTGTTGACTTCTCGCAGTGCTGAAGGCAGGTCGTATTCTACTGCTCTGACAGTTTTACCTTTGGCTCATCGAAAACGCTTTTGATATAGATATATTGAATATTAGTTTTCTCCTTTGGCTGTTGCTAAGTAACTTTCATGATGCTTCCCCTGCCAGAGAATGCAGATTGATTTTTCATTTGCAGACAGAGCTGGAGTTGAAATGAAATATTGTTTAAAAAAAATTACTGTAGAAAAGAAATTATAACACAAACGATTATGCTCTGCCTTCAGCACTACTGAGGTTGTCTACACACACACAAACACTTTGTTAAGAGTGGAACATCAAGCTGTTAAAAAGAGCACCTGTAACATTGAGAAATGCTGATCACATTACGGCAGAATAATTATGATTGGGCTGTCAAAAAAAATTCTGACTAGTGGACTACAGAACTTGTATGTACCCTAAACACATTTCCTGTTAGGATTCTAGGCAGAGTTGACAATTGGAATTGATTCCCTCCAGTATGTCTGGTGTGGCTTTTGGAGTGGTTTAGTATTTTTTCCCCGAGGACCAACTTTTGTTTAGTGTCCTTACCTGAAAGGCAGTAAATCATTTAAAATGCCTTCATTTATGTGGTCAGTTGTCAGTGTGCCAGGGGCTTTTAGTGACAGATTTGAAGATTTTCACCAGCACTTCACAAGTTAAATTTGGGTACTTGGGACAAAGTCATATTTAGAATTTATGACCTGGGTAGTGTGTAGTCATGTTGTTGGTTTGGAACATTGCTTTTTATATATATTATACACTTAAATGCATTTTTTGCAGTTTAATGGCAATTCGATTTTTACAAAACATTTTTGTAAGGAATGCATTTGTGCTGCGGACCAATCCTAATTTTTGTTTATTGTCCATATTTGTTGTTAAACCAGTGTTCCAAACGTTTTTTTGTTTCTGAAATTGAGGGTGACCTTTTTGAGAGCTAATTGGATCGTGGTGTTTTTGTCTTTCCTCGCTCTAAAAACCTTTTGGAAGGTTTCGTCGAATGGGGAAGTCAAAAACCTCCCCATAATGTGAGCGCGGATAACATTGCAGGATGTATCAGGATGTACCGAAGAAAAACTTTGCTGTTATAATTCTTTTGCTATTCTTCTTTTGATGGTCAAGATGTGCTAAATATATCTGTACTATGAGCTAGATGCTTAAATAAATCAATAAAAGATTGCTCTTTTCTCTGGGTGATATCGTGTTCATTTTCTCAAGAGGCTCGCCATTAAACTATTGTCTCAATTAATCAAATCAACATTTATTTGTATAGCTCTTTTTACAAGCAATGTCACAGAGGGCTTCACATACGCCCATAGAACTGCCCCTCAACCAACCTAAACCCTCAAGGAAGACGAGGGGAAAACTCACTAGAGGGGAAAAAATGGAAGAACCCTTGGGAGGAGCTATTCTGTGAGGGATCCCCCCTCCAGAGACGGTTGGTGAAAGAGAGGTGCAGAACATAGGTTAAACATAGTCATGCAACAGCGAAGTGTCAATGGGTGTTGAAACACCGAAATCCAGTGTTCAACTTGGGTCAGAGTTGGTAAATGTAAAATTAAGCTGAGGTAGCCACAGGGCTGGGGGACTGATAGGCGCAGCATCACAGGCAAGTGGATAAAGAATTGTACTCTGATCTGAAACATGTTATAAATATCCTACAGTGTACACGAATTGAACCAATGCCTTAGCTTTGCCCATTCAAGGCATTAGTAAAACGTTTATACTAATAGTAAATACTAAGTATTTCAGGCATTCAAGTTTTCAGGCTAGCGTTTTAGTTAGGCTACGCGAATTTTATCTACATTTAGAACGGGAATAAAGTTGTAGATATCTGTGGGGAAAAAGTGGTTTACTCCGATTTCGTATTAATGATGCCAACAATATGTAAATAAAAGGTATCTCACTCCTATTTCAATGAACTATGAAGGCATGAAAAACTATCGTTCAGTACACGTTTTGATTAGGAAATAGCAAGAAAGTTTCTGTTATAAAACAGTATGTGGCAAAGCATTTTGATTCTTATTTCATCCAATTTATGAATTATTTGAACGTATACAAAGAATACTAAGTAAATTACAATGATCTTAAATATAGTAGAGCCATAATGACTCACAAAGGCAGTCCCTGGGTCCATCTGCTGGTGAGCATGTGCTCTTTTTTTTTTGGTCATACAGTTTCGGATGTGACGTACATAGAACTGCGACAAGAATGTGCGCTTCCCGTGTTCTGTATTCACGTGGAGTCAATACATCTTGCTTAACTCGGCAGACCACGAAAAGTATTCCAAAATGACACAGATCGGGGGAGTAATGTAAGTTTGACATGTATATTACTCACAAAATCACTCTGCTTTCCTTTAAAGTATCCATCGTAAGTTACATGACTGTTTGTTAGCTACGCTATGTACTTGCTAGGTAACAGAAATTGCTGTCGCTAACTGGTTGCATTGGTTTCTGTCTGCAGTCACAGATAAAGCTGGCAATCGTTTCTTCTAATTTTCTCGCTACTGAGGCCTCTGCTTCTGTAATGTCTCCCACCATCATGTCAATTAACAAGCGTCACCAATTACAAACGTACCGTTACTTACCTGTGTGTTCTGTTTCTGCACAGAAAACCAAAGAACAAGCGTTCTAAGCGCTTCCTGGAGAACAGAGCACCCAAGTTGACGGAGAATGTCAAGAACGCTATGATAATGAAAGGAGGGAATGCTAATCTGACCGTTTCACAAGCACTAAAGGATATTGTAGGTGACCCCACTATTCTTATTACCCATCAGTAAAATTTGAGTATGTGTACTGTTTGGATTAAGACTAAATAATTTCTTGTCTCTTACAGTATGCACTGAAGAAACCGAATTCCGTGTTGTATAAAAAGTACGTTATTTGGATATTAACGTGTACTGATGCTATATCAAGCTAAATTGAAATTATTGATGCTATAAAGATTATTTAAGCAAAATATTTTTGCTCTTTTTTTTTTTACAGGAAAAATATAACCAGGCCGTTTGAAGACTCGACGTCACTGGTTAGTTAGCAACAATTAAGCATTTTGTTCATTGGTTAATTTATTAGTCGAGCATATGTGAAAAGCCATCCAGTTAACTGGTAAAAAAACTAAAGGATCTTAGTTATGTTTTTTCTTATGTTTTTATATATTCTCTCCTAGGAATTCTTTTCAAAGAAAACGGATAGCTCATTATTTTTATTTGGCTCACACAACAAAAAGCGGCCTAATAATCTCATATTTGGTAAGTATTAAAACAATAAAATGCATTTATTGAACAAGAGCTGTGGTTGGAAGGAAAGGGAATAGATTATTGATTTGTTTTCGTTTTGTTATCATTTTCAGGTCGTCTGTTTGACTTTCATGTGCTGGATATGATTGAGCTTGGAATTGAGAAGTATGCTTCCTTGAGTGACATCAAGGTGAATGTTCTGGCAAGACAAAGGAGTTGATATTGAATTGTTTGACTTCCATGCTGTTCAGTTCGATCTGACCAGGAAGTTGCTCCATATATTTGTCTTACCGTTTCCTGTGGATTTCAGACCAGCAAATGTCCAGAGGGAACAAAACCAATGCTGGTGTTTGCAGGGGATTCATTCGAAACAGACAATGAGCACAAACGCCTAAAGAGTTTACTTACAGGTTTGATTTTAAGTAACTCCAAGCAAAACAATCTGAAACATGTCCTCCGACATTCAGTTTGACTGTTGCTAATCTGCTGTTCAATGTGAATAATGTTTTCATTTCCTTCTCTCTATTGATTTGTTTTATAGATTTTTTCAGAGGTCCTGCTGTGCCCACAGTTCGCCTTGCTGGATTGGAGCATGTACTGCACTTCACTGCTCTAGAGGGGAAAATTTACATGCGCAGCTATAGGTATGATTACTTCTTGTTAATAACCATAAATCAATAGCGCAATTATATACTGTGAAATCTTGACACAAGCTTTTCCCATTGTAGAAATGCCAAACGATCATGTAAAGTCTGTTTTCTCCAGATCTCTGTTGAAGAAGTCTGGGTGTCGGACTCCCAGGATTGAGCTGGAGGAGATTGGACCGTCCTTTGACTTCGTCCTGAGAAGAACACACCTTGCATCAGATGACCTGTACAAGAAGGCCCACAGACAGCCCAAGGCTCTGAAGGTTTGTAGTTCAAGCCAACATCTTCCAGCTGGAGGGTGAACGTTTTATTTACGTGAACTCTATTGTTTTATTCGTGTGGAAAGGATAATTACTTAGGGAGTCAAGTGGCTCAGCGGTTAGGGTATCGGGCTAGTAATCAGAAGGTTGGCGGTTCGATTCCCGGAAGTGCCAAAAATGACGTGTCCTTGGGCAAGGCACTTCACCCTACTTGCCTCGGGGGAATGTCCCTGTACTTACTGTAAGTCGCTCTGGATAAGAGCGTCTGCTAAATGACTAAATGTAAATTACTTAGGCATTGATGCATTGATGCATTGTTTTATTTTGTAGCCCAAGAAGAAGAAGAATATATCTCACGATGTCTTTGGTACCAAGTATGGTCGGCTGCACATGCAGAGGCAGGATCTGGGCAAGTTGCAGACACGCAAGATGAAGGGTCTGAGGAAGAGGAGGGGTCCCAAGGCTGAAGTTGAGGCACAGCCTGCTGAAGCTGTCAAAGTTGACGAATGAAGTCAATGTTTATTATAATTTGACGACTCCCTATCTGAAAGTTGCATTGTTGAACCAATAATTTCGGTGATCCTTTTGTTGGTTTGCAAGATTTCCTATGTATACACTTTCTCATGTCAGGTCTTGTCCTGACAAAGAATGTGGCATTCCTGCAAGTATTTCTTGCCGAAAATGTCAAATGCTAACTGGGACATATTAATGTTTATTGTTAATTTCTCATGACGTGCTAGCCTTGCATGTATTTTTTTTTCTTCTGTACTTTACTTTCCATTTGACTTCTTTTGAACAATAGTCTTCGATTGAATCTTTAATGAATGGTAATTTTCACCTCGAAACCGGTTCCGTTTTTGTACAGAAGAGGTCGCTGGCAAATAATATTTTGAAAAACGTTGACTAGGGTTGACTAATTTACCAGGTGAATTTTAGGGAGTTAAATACTTGTTCAGTACACTACTAATTGAGCTTCACCATAGTATATTGTGTCGTATCCAACTTCTCTTCGTCGGTCTTTGCTGTGTAGCCTACGTTTAGCAGAAACTTAAATTGCTCAGTAGAAAAACGTAGTCACAGTATTTAAATGTGCTGAGTGACGTGGCCAATCAGAGACTGGAACCGGCGAATGTTGCCATGTCCCGCCTCTACGGTATCTATTTATACAATATTGCAAGCCTGGCTTGAGTACAGTGTAGGCAAAAGCCAGAGATATTACATCGCTGCAGATGAGTGTTCAATTTAGAGCAATTCTTTGTTTGGACATAATCTTAAAATTTGTGTCAAGACAAATTTGTGAACATATGAATATAATCAGTATTTAAATAAAATACGACTTTCAAGAGCTGTCAACTTACACATTGTGAGACCGGCAAGAAATGACAGAAGGTAACAAAATGATCGAAAATGAACCTAAAGACTCGGTCGCAGAAAAGAGCGAGATGCAGTCAGAGGACAAACGTTTAGAAGACACAGAGGAGGAGAAGAAGGAAAACGGGGAAAGCAAAGGTAACCTACAGGAGCAATCCTCCGAAGCTGCAGAAGAGCCAGAGTTCGAGCCCCCTGAAGGTGGCTGGGGATGGGTGGTGATGTTGGCTGCTATGTGGTGCAACGGAGCGGTGTTTGGAATCCAGAACGCATTCGGCATCCTTTTCGTTTCCCTTCTCAAAGAATTTGGCTCTGAAGAAGACGAAGACCTCAGGTTCAAAACAGGTGAGTAGGCTAATCTACACGTGGAGCTAGGAATACTGTAGGCTACTGGCTAGTCCAGGCGGCAAACCGTCACAGCATGTGAAACTTCTCTGTACAGTAATGGGCTACAGTAATCTTAGCTATAACGGAATAAGACAATCTCGCACTTCTTGAATGGCTGTCGAGTCGAGAAGAAACGACAATGTGCATATCCTAAATGCACAAATAATGAAGGAAATCTATTCATGTCACAAGAAATACAAGTTAGTGATATTTAACAGCCCAAATCTTAGTCATGCAACCACCCAAAGCATGCCACATTTTTCATTGAGACACTAGCCAAACATGGTGTGAGTTTTTAAGTCAATGACTGCCTCCTCAAATTGGTAAACCCCAGAAGTTTAACAGTTCCATATGGGGTAACCCTAGCTTAATCTATCTATTGTACCTGCATGACTTAGTTTAAATGCCCAGTCAAAAGAACCAGACTGGACCAGTATCAGTCAGACATTGTCGTATTTTATGTATATGATAAATCATAAACGCCTCAAGATCTATAAAATCCTCTCTGTGACTAATCAAGCCTTTTTATACAGAAAATCAACAAGTCCCTTGCTGGACTGGCATAGGGTGTAGGCCCTGTCATAAGGATTGCATCAGTGTAACTTCTCCAGCTGTCACCCCACTTCTAAATTCCCTGCACTAGGATGTGTCTTAGTGTGTCTTGGAGGTCAATTTATAGCTGATTACTCTAGAACTAGGCCATGGGTGTCTTCCTGCCAGAAGACAGGGAACACAAAGGCAGTGCAGATAAATGTACATAATGGTGAATGTGGCTACAACATGTATAGACCTAGTTCACTTGTCACATTTACGTTTACATATCATTAACATAAGCTAAAATATCACTTCATATAAACATTTTTCAAAGACTGTTACATCGACTGACAGACAGCCGATGTCCTGTTAGTGTCGTATGTGTTCCATCAGTTGGACTTGAAATCAGTAAACACTCATTCTTTTCTCAAACAATTCCCAGAGAAGGAAGTCTACTGTCCTCTTCACCTCTGACTCCTGTGTTTCCTGTTGTGAGCATGAGGTGAAGTGACAGCAGACATGTCAGTTGGAGAACATCTAAGTATGAACATGTTTTGTTGAACAAATGCCACTTAACCTGACAGGAAGTCTAGAAGAAGTTGAGGAAGTGTAGAGGAAAGTCTGGCATGGCAAGGTTGAAAGGATCGTAGACCTGATTAGACTGGCAACCCCAGTAGTCTTGAATCTTCTTGAAGGATCATAGTTCCTGCTGTCTATTGGTATAGTAGATGTAGGCGTAGTGTTGGACTGGCCCTATCATCTCTAGACTGTAGACTCTTGTTTCATGAGATTCAGTTACTGGCTGTTAAGAAAATAAAGTTAGAAATGGACTATCAATCCTGTGTACTTTAAATAAACATTGTTTTCTTAGGATAGAACAACATCTATATAATGACGAATTTGGCAAATCGAGTTGTTTACAAAGGAAACGGTTGAGTTTGACAGGGGAGTCGGGACTCATGTTAAAATAGTTTGAGAGGGAAACTGTGTAGAGGTTTGTGTGAAAATGTATAAACATTTGGAGTCAGTTGGCTGAGCGGTTAGAGAATCGGGCTAGTAATCAGAAGGTCGCCGGTTCGATTCCCGGCTGTGCCTAATGACGTTGTGTCCTTGGGCAAGGCACTTCACCCTACTTGCCTCGGGGGAATGTCCCTGTACTTACTGTAAATCGCTCTGGATAAGAGCGTCTGCTAAATGACTAAATGTAATGTAATTTGGGGTACAGTGAGTCATTTTAGCATAGGAAAGAAAGAGATGACATGTTAAGAGCTTCATCTCAGATTGGGGAACGGTTGGATCGCATCTGGCACACTCCAGGAATCAGAAGCAGAATTGAGTAAGTCTGAAAGTTGCAATCCCAGTCAAAGTGTGCTGGTTTCACTCTCACAACAACATGAAGGGCATGGAAAAGTATATTTGGCTTCATGCTACCCATGATGACATCACACTATAATCATTTATTCGGGCTAATACAATTTGTTGGGTTTAATGGGGTTAAACGGGTATTTAGGTCAATCAAGTTTACATCAGAGTCTGTTTAATTTAGCAGAGGGTTGATACTTAATTTCTGACTATGAAATGATACAGACTATGCCAGTGAGAATAGAAACATGTTCATTTTGAGATTCCCTTGAAGTATTTCTGTTGGAGAATGTGTCAAATACAACAGGTGTTGAAATGCTAGCAGCACAGAAACCTAGCACATGTCCAAGCTTGCTATGGGCTATCCCCTGTTATCTTACAAAGTGGTGTGCAACCAGCTACGAGTTTCCACGAATGCTAGGTAAAAGTTGCTACTTGTCATTTCCACGGCGCCACATAGAAACCAGTTAGGAAAGTTGAAACCCACATATACTAGTACTTGTCATGGCATGTAATGCCCCTCAAATGTCTCACAAGCTGTCATACCTCAATAACCCCCCTTCAGGATCTGGGCTTTTAGTACAGTCCCTGCACACCCCCGCTCCCGGGGGACAGTGGTAGGACCTTTTAATCTTTGCCCACCCCCTGGTGGAAACAGAATGGCCGCCACTTGATGCCTATTCAGCCTGCCCAATTGGCAGAATAAACAAATTATTATTAGCTAATCTGGTGGTGAAAGCCATGAGGGGACAGTGCATGTGGAGGGACCTCGTTGATCCGATGACGGGTACATCAAGGAAAGAGAGCTGTCTAGATGCTATTGTGAAAAACAGAAACAGAAACCATGGACAGCAGCTATGTTTTCAATTGTTGGTTTCCATTACTCCTGTACAAAGCATTCCATTTGAAGAAGAAGGCTGCAGATCACAGCAGGTTCACTATGAGAGCATTTATGAAAAGAATTTTGGCAATCATGCCGCACAAAATCTGACCATAACTGAATCATGGTGTAACTTTGAGGGTCAAGAATGTGCCTGAATGAAAAGCTCCTCAAAATCAATATTGGTGTATCAGAGAGCTGGCCACTACGCTGTTTGTAGCCTATAATCCTCCAAGCGCAAAGTAATTTGTTTTGCCTGCTTACGATTAATCACTCATGAATTGAGTGAAATCTGCCAGAGTTGGACCTCATTCCTTCCCACCTGTTCCCTTGGTGACCCCATTTGGATCCTGAACGAACAGTTCATGTGTATAGAGACCACTTAAGCCACTCCGTTTGGCTATTTTTAGGTGTTAGTTCAGGGTTGCTGTTTACAACTGTTCGTTGGTCTCGAGTGGTTCACTCACTGATTTGACGTAGGTCGTGCCGCAGTGTTAAAATAGTAGGTAGACCCATTTGTTGAGTTTTTATTGCTTTGTGATTTAAGAGATTAATGTAGTAAAAAAAAAAAGGCTTTCAGTGCACATTACACTGGTGCTGTCAAAACAGTTAGTAGCCTGGAATTCTGCAACAGTGACTTCACCTTTTCACTCCTACAGCTGGTCCCCAGGTCTAGCTGATTTGACCCTGGCAGTGTACATCCACCTTCCTGACTGACTGTGCAGCCACCATAGGCGGAAGTCTGGCAGGGTTGGCCTTAATCAGCCAATCAATGTCCAGGATGCTGGGGTGGGGAGCATCAGGTTGGCCCCCTGCCAACTCCCTGGCCTTCACATCTGTGTAATGGGCTCATTTTTGTCCCTTAACAGATGGGTCCAAATGGGGTTGTTCCTAGGCTTCCGGCCATAAAAGCCCTTTGCCCATGGAGCCTAGCGTTAGAGCAGCTGTAAAAAAAAGAAAAAAAGAAACACAACTTTGAGCCATTTGAGCGCAAAGTTCAAAGTTCCTGACCAGTCTGTCAGAACTTCTGAATCTGAAGTAACCATCTGCTGGAACAAAAAGGGAACTCAGATTCTTTATAGTGTTTGACTAGCTAATGAAGTAAAACATGGGAAAGAGATGAAGCTGAAGAAAGTTTTTTTTGTCTCCGGACGTGAAATTGACACCAATCTCTGGGAGTTATATTTTTTAAAATATTGCTTTGACTGAGTTTGACTGCATATGGTGTCAGAGGTCTGACTGAACTGCAAATAATCACCTAAACATGGGAGAGTACAGTATAGCTACAGGTCTTGAATAAAAACGGCAGTTATGATGCAAGATCAGAGTGCAAAATACCTACTCAGATGTGTGCAGCTGAAAGACACTGCTGCCTTACACATTAACAAGTCATGCACAAAGCACCCCTCACTGAACTCAAGTAATAAACCGTTTCCTGAGCATTTGCAAGCGAGGAGGTGAGATGTGTTGCATCACAGGATCTGGATGAACGTTTGAGATAATCCCACATGCTAGCACAATGTGCACTTCCTAAAAATAATCTGCTCATCTGTCTAGTGGGGTTTATCCCTAATCTGAGTGACAGTTGAGGGACTACACGGGAAAACCCAGGGGAACCAAGAAATAGGGGGATGAGGGGAAGTCCTTCCTCTCCCCACACTGAGGTCTTCTCCTGGGGTCTAGCTCTGGTCTCTACAGTCCATGGCGGGATCTTGAAGAGAAAAACACCACCACGTCTGATTAAAGAGAATACATCTGTATCTCATGAAGGGAGCGAGCATTGTTTTTAAATTAATCGACTGATTGTATCTCTATATCACATTGTGGTTTATTCACGTATACACAACTTCATTCCAGCACTGGTTAGATAGTTGGTAACCTGTGGCTTCACTGGTCTCTTGGTTTTAATGGCTTTAATGTCTCTTAAAAATATTTACTGCCTCAGATATGTAGACATGTCTAACCAAGGTAGGTTTAAAAAAAAAAAAAAAAAAAGATTAAATGCAAGAATGGAAAAATAGTAAAACAACACGTGGACGCCAAAAACGATTATCTGCAAGCAGACAACTGTTAATGATTGACAGCGCATTTAATCTCTGTCTCACGGAAGATTGACACTGGGCTTGGGTGAAGGTTGTTGGAAGATAAAGCAGAGGGGAAGGTAAACATGCTGGCAGTGTTCAGAGCTCGCATGGCACACAACAGAAGCAGAAACAACCAACTGTTTGTCTGCGTGGTCGTGACACCATCAGCCCATAGCCTGAGGGGGTAGGAAACAGATACATAAAAGCTGTAAATAAAACCTCCTACAGCCAAACCATAACAATACATTGTCCCTGTATAGATAACCACATCACTACATCTCATTATAGCTTTTTTGTTAGATCATCAAACAAGCTCATCAAGCTAATCCACACCGATGTGTAGGAGCTGGTATATCATTGACTGTTGGGTCATTTCTGTTTATTTTTAAGGAAGCGACAACACTTTCGAATAAACATATGTTCAGATAACCATCTGTGCATGTGTCCTTACGTTCGACTGCCAACTTATATTTCATTCAGAGATTTATCTCTCTGTTCGCCAGGAATCAAGAGTTGGGAATCCAGAAATAACCAGCTGTCGTCTCACTCTAAGGACATGACAACAGCAAACAGGGTATTTTCTAGATTATCCTTGAACCCCAGTGTGTTTAAATGTTTTTGTTTTCTCACAAGTAAACTCAAAAAAAGGTCATGGCAGATCTGAGATGGATGAAGCAGTTGGATCTAGGCCTATGTGAGGATTTGCAATGTCACATTGTTCAAAACCATTTGGAACACAGATTCAGGCGAAAGTGGGTAAAGCCTAAATGAAAAACATGCGTGAATGCTGGCCTCCCGCCATTTTGTTGTATGCTTGAAAAGAGGTGGGAAGGAAACTACCCAATCACCATCAGCCCTGTGCAGCCCCTCCCCCTTCTCACAGGACTCCCATTTAACATGTTACACATGGGGCCTTTTGCTCGCCAAGCAAATTCAGATCTGTTTTTCCTTCCTTTCGCTGCGTATCGTGACTTACTATCGGGAACCCTTTGTACTTTTTCACCATCTCAGCACCCCTGCGTTCCTTCACTTCCTGTGGCATGAGCAGGCGCCCTGAAAGTGAGCAGGTGTTCGAGATGAAAGCTGAATTGTGTCCAGAGTGTTCTCAAGGCTCCCAGTTTCTACTTCATCCACAGTCCAAACCCAATTCCACAGAGATCAGCCTGATGTAATGACTTCCATCCAGGGACTCTGGGAAATGAAGTTCGACTGGTGTTGTAGTCTTTTTGTCCACTCCAGCCAGATGTGTGGTGGGGTACTGAGGTCCTCCGGGCGGTCCAGGAGATTAACCAGCCATTGCTCTAATTATTTGTGTAATTGCTGGCGTGGAGCTGTGGTAACGACATAACTGGGGCTTTTCTCTTTAATGCTTGACATCACAAAGGACAGAGCTGACAAGAGGTCAATTGGAAGTCCTGGAAAAGAAAGGACGCTCGATCAGAGAGGCTAAAGTGTAAAAACTGGTTCAGCGTTCCACCAGGGTTCTGCAGAACCTCAATGTTGGCTCCTTTTCAAATGAACAAGAATCTTTTTAAGAGGACTCCCAGCTGAGGTGTCTTTGTATTTGGTCACTGTCAAACCAAGCTGTCCAGGTAACAGCATAGATTAGCATACTACTTTACTCCTGCTAATTAGTGTTTAAGTGTGTCGGACGGTTTTGAACACTTCATTTATTTCATTTAGCGGACGCTCTTATCCAGAACGACTTACAGTACGTTTAGGGACATTCCCCCGAGGCAAGTAGGATGAAGTGCCTTGCCCAAGGACAGAATGTCATTTTGCACTGCCGGGAATCGAACCAGCAACCTTTGGATTACTAGCCCAATTCCCTCACCGCTCAGCCACCTGACTCCTACTAACAAGCAACCCAGGTAGCTGAGTTATTTCAGTGTTGCAGTAATGTCACATGACAACCCCATCAGGAGACATGAGAAATTAGCTACGTGCCACGCATGCCAGTCATGCCAATCAAGCGCTATAGCAGCTGTGTGGTAAACCTGCAAACCCTAGCCCTACCATTTATCCATCTCTGGATACCGGCTACGCTACAAACTGGCAAAGTCAGCAGCCACCAAGCCTACACTCTCTGTCACACTGACAGGCATACTGGGGCATCTTACACTGCTGTACAATACAGTCTTAGAGCCCTGCGCAGAGGGTCATTGGGTCTAAATTAGTCTGGTTGATTATCCTAATGAGAGATGGCTGCTGGCTGATGGGGTTGAGGCTATGTTGCTGTGGCCCTGCCAGATAGACTGTGAGCTGTGGGCTGACATTACTTCCTCTGCATGGAGCTTGACTGGGTCTGGGCCCCACAGCCTTGGCCGGTCTGTCCTGAGTTGACTGTGCCACAGGGCCCTGAGGTGTGTGCTGCCCTGTGGGGAAGCTCTGGAGTCGGGCCAGTTTGTTACCGTCAAGCTGCAAAACCGGCTCAGATCAAACCTTTGAGTCCGGACAGAGGCAGGCGCCCTGTGGACACTGCTGCCAAAGACTAGCTTTAGGGTTAGCCTATGTCATGTAGCTTTAGCAATATCCTAAGTCATGCAGCCTTATAGTAGTAGCATAGCCAAGCACATCAAGGACTGCGGCTGATAGTCCATAACACCTAAACCTGTTAGGGTTTGTTAGATTAAGATTTCAGTCTATATTGGTGTGGTAATGTTGCCTCATCTGTTAAATGAAATAACATACATACTTTGTGTTTAAACACAAAGTATGTATGTGTGAAGTAGATACAGGAGATCGGTATCATAAACCCTCTCTTTTGTACATTTAACCCACTTATGTTATCAAATTTAAGACATGCAAACATTTTGTGACTTGTTTTCATGTGTTCTGCCCTGAATTCTGTGTTTATTTGAGATTCATTGCACACCTGGACATTCATTAAAGTTTAGGTTGGTGGAGTTCTCTAGTCTAGTGATTCATGACCCCTTTCCATGTGAGCTTCTGATGATGCAGAACCGAGTTCTAGATGGGGGAGGGACCCGGAAGGGGAGGAGGTCATTTAGTTTGAAGCCAGTGATTTACCGACATACCTTATTTCTCACTCATTTTAGTTCAATTTCCCAGCAACCGCCCAGTGTGGCCAATTTACCAACTTTTCACCTTCATTTTTGACCATTTTGGTTTTAATCTAGCGACTAGCGACAAATCAAACGACTTTCCGCAACTTAAGCAATCACCGTTTTCGTTGTTGAGCAGCAGCAAAATAATTGTAATTGTAGCCAACGTGTAATTGGTTTGGATTTACGTAATCTATTTCTTAAAGCCAATTGCGACTTCTGGTGAGATTTTCTTTTTTGAAACACTGCAACCGCCATCTTCACGGGCCCCATTAATCCTTGAATGCATTAGGACCAGGGTTGGGCGATATATCAAAAAAAATCTCCATATTGTCAAAATGTTTACGATATTCAATATATATCTATGTTTGCATTTGCATTTAAATAATAAAAAAACATGATTTTCTTTTGCCCCCATTAGAAAACAAAAAAACAATTTAGATACAACAGCTATTGTTACAAAGTACAAAATGTGTAGTTCAAATTTAAGCAGTTGCCATAACATGTTATTTGCAACTTGACAAAATTGACCTCACATGGAACCATTCATGCAGAGGTCCTTATGTGACAAGACAACAAGAAAGCAAAAGAGAGTGCCTGTGCGAGTGCAGTTTTCAGTTTTGTGAGCAGGTGCACAAACGGTGTCTGTGTGTGTGTCTGTGTGTGTGTGTGTGTGATCTTAAAACACAAACAACACAAGGACCAGCAAAAAATCGTAATAATAATAATTTTGAAGAAAAAAACATATATTCGATATTAACGATATTTCCAATTTTATATCGTCGTCAAAATTATTGCAATTCATATTCGATATATCGCCCAGCCCTAATTAGGACTCAGTGATCTGTGGTAACTTTTGAACGGTGGCAATACTAGACAGTGTAAGCACTTTCCATTGATTTGAGCTAATAGGCAGCCTCTTAGCTAGAGAAGCGTAATGTAAGATTTTTGTGTGTATTTGCTGGTTTCCATTAGGATCTGGAAACGAGACAGCTTGTTCTGTTTAATGTTCTGAGTCTGTTAGATGCACCACTGAGCTCTACTGACAGCAGATTGTGCAACAAATAACTCCCTTATCAGCTATTTTTTTTTCCTGTGAAATAAAATGTCTAATCTAATATATTCAGTCTGAGATGTGTTGGGGGGAAGGGGGGGGGGGGGGTTGAATTTGGAAATTTATCTAAAGGGTGCAAGGCACACCCAAAAAATTTTTTTCTTGTTTTCACAAACACATAAATGGGAATATATGAGAGAGAAAAAAACATCAGAATAATAAGCCGTGACACTCGGTACTCTACTTCACTGCTTCCTGAGTCCCGAGTGAACAGGTTTATTAAGACTGAGGGGATTCCTTCACGGGATCATTCAGGGAGGCAGGTCTGCTGGTGCTGGGGTGGAAGGGTTCAGTCCAGACCAGAGGCAGGAGAGGCAGCCAAGTAGACAGGAGATTTAGGGCAGCTCTGCCTGGTTCGGTCTGTCTTCCAGGGACCCCAGCAGCCTCCGGCTAACAATGTATGTCACCTGGAAAGGGAGCATCCTGATATTACATTTTCAATTTGGAATTCCTCTTGGTCTGAAGCGTAAATGCTTTTAAATCGAGAAATCCTGCAGATGAAAACGGAACAGCAATTTCCTGTTGTCTTTGTGAGATTCTTGTCCCCTTTAGTTAACTTTCATGTATTACACAGTGCTGGTTAAGTACACCGCTCAGCAAATATTAGACTTACTCAGCAAATATGACTCCAGTGGATTTTGAGGAAACTTTTCTTAGCAAGCTTCATTCCATACTGCCCTCTGCACTGCCTAGTTTTGAAGGGATATTCAAACAGTTATCAACGTAATGTTTCTACCTTCAATGGGAACGTAAACCTGCCAGGATATTGAGCAAGAGGGGGCTAGCTGAAGCTGCATAACTATTAATACATGAAGATTTATGAACATGTTATGACGCTGGTGCAGTCTGCTTTTAGTTAACGCGTTTATGAGTCACAGGTTCCCTCCATATGTCAGATAATTATGTCTAACTAAGGCCACTCTGTAGACTGAATGCTGAATGTAAGTATTTAGAAGGCTTTTCGATTCATTTTCACCAAGCCTGTCACAGCAGATGTTTCCTCTTCCTAACAAATTATTATTAAATCGTTTCCTGTTATGAGACATACATCGAAAGTTTGCTCTGGTATGTCAGTGTCTGGCTCTTGACTAGGATTTGGACTGTCTGTCATCACAACTATCTAGTAGTAGGGTCTGAGGGTGTGTAAGTATAAGTAAGCCTAGAGACACTGGAAGGGGTATGGAGACCGACTTAGAAAGTTTAAGATGAGTGATTTCAACCTCTTGAGGCCTAAGGTCTTTTCCCTCCCTGAGGGAGAATAGGACTCAGCAGTTTCAGCCAACTCGTGTCTCTTTTCCTGTCTGCTTCCCGAGATTGGTTCCTCTATGTGGGGAAACTTGTAGACGAAGCAGAAAACCTCCTACATGTCTGACCGGCGAGAATGTTGAGTTACTACACAGTGGTCCAGCCCCCTTCCTAACATGTTGTTCTCTTGGCATCACGGGTCCTCCATCCTTACTGTGGTCAAAGGCTGCTCGCTGACATGGGCACAAAGGGCTGGGTGGAATTGTGTGTTCTTTCCCCGCTCTCGCTTGTTTGTCCATTAGCCACTGTTTACTTATTTCCAACAACACAAATAAAGGCAGGAAACTATATTCTTAAGGCTCCATGCAGTGTTTATTTATCTCGAGGAGTCTTGCTAGACAGTGGCTTGCTACAGGGAGCGAGTATTCCTGCAACTTGACTTCAGCTTCTTCATGGGAAAGGTTGAGGTATAAACACCTGTCAGGACATTGTATTCTGCCTGTGTTGTGCTGTGCTGCTGTGTTGTTGATAAATGGCACAAGAGTTTGCACAAGTATTCCCATCCACCCTCCCTCCTCCTCCCCCTTCCTCCCCCTTCATGCAGGAAGGGCTGGATCCAACCTCTGGATCCAGTTGCATGTTGTCTTCAGCTTTGTGCCAAAGGCATTTGTTTTCCTCTGTGATTGTCTTGCAGCGTGGGTTCAAAGGTCATCTATGCTTTTGTGTGTGGGCACATTGCGTAGTTCCTAGTACTCTGTAGACATAGAGGCACACCCTTTTTAAACCTACAGCAGAAACCAACTCCAAAGGTCAGCTCAGTGATACAAGGACACAGAAGCTGTACCTATTAGCCTAGATGCAAAAATACAGTAAACTCACCAATCACAAACACAAGTTCATAATTCATGATTTTTGTGTTGTTGTTGTTGTTGTTGTTGTTGAAAACCACCTGTAACACATCTGCCACAGTCCTGTCTGCTCTGCTGCTTGTGTAACAGTAGAACCCGAGGGAAACGCTGCTGTTATTGTCTGCACTGTAACATGATTCTCTCCCCCTCTCTCTCCCTCTCTCTCTCTCTCTTTCTCTCTCTCTCTCTCTCTCTCTCTCTCTCTCTCTCTCTCTCTCTCTCTCTCTCTCTCTCTCTCTCTCTCTCTCTCTCTCACTCTCTCTCTCTCTCTCTCCCCCTCCCCCCCCTCTCTCTCTCTCTCTCTCTACCTCTCTCCCTCCCTCTCTCTCTCTCTCTCCCCCCCCCCCCCTCTCTCTCTCTCTCTCTGCAGCGTGGGTGGGTTCTCTTTCGATGGGGATGATCTTCTTCTGCTCTCCTATCGTCAGCGTGTTCACAGACCTGCTGGGATGTCGTATAACAGCCGTAGGCGGGGCCGCGGTGGGCCTGGTCGGCCTATTGGCCAGCTCCTTTGTCACGTAAGTGCCACCTACCTTACGACTATCTTGGGAGGAGTGGTCCTGCTATATGACGTGTGTGTGTGAGAGAGGGAGAGGGAGAGGGAGAGGGAGAGGGAGAGGGAGAGAGAGAGAGAGAGAGAGAGAGAGAGAGAGAGAGAGAGAGAGAGAGAGACAGACATGTGAATGAGCGCTGTCCCTAAACAAGAAAAAAACATTAAGACCTCTTCTCACATCTTCCTTGAGACTAGGTAGAGCAATCCCAAACTATCTGTCAGTTTTATTCTAAAATGAATAGTTTCGGTTGATAGATGACAAGGGCAGTACTGAAGTGTGAAGATGTCACTATTAACAAATAGTCATAGGTGCCTTATCAGGGACTTTGGCTGTAGCAGTGAAAGTTAACAGCTGTTTAGCTGGGGGGTCAGGTGGCTGAGCGGTGAGGGAATCAGGCTACCAATCAGAAGGTTGCCGGTTCGATTCCTGGCCGTGCAACATTATGTTGTGTCTTTGGGCAAGGCACTTCACCCTACTTGCCTCGGGGGGAATGTCCCTGTACTTACTGTAAGTCGCTCTGGATAAGAGTTACTGCTAAATGACTAAATGTAAATGTAGCTGACCACAGCTTTGTAAAAGACCTTCAATCAAACTTATCTGTGACATGGTGGTCATAATGTGGGGGAGTTGAAAAATCCGGCCAGGGCAGCAAGTTAGCGCCTCTAATCATCCATCTGAGAGAAATGTGTTTTGGAAGCCCGACAATTCAAGCAAGCATGTTCTGTGTGGGGTGAGTGGATAAGGGGAGGGAGTTCACATTATGACATGCCTGTGGTAGACTCCTTACATTCCCCGGCTTATCCTTCTCCTCTTCCTTCCCCTGAATGTCCCCCCCCCGTCCCCCCAGATCCCTGGGCCCCCTCTACTTCACCTACGGCATTGTGTTTGCCTGCGGCTGCTCCTTCGCCTACCAGCCCAGCCTGGTCATCCTGGGCCACTACTTCAAGAAACGCCTGGGCCTTGTCAACGGCATAGTGACGGCCGGCTCAAGCGCCTTCACAGTCACCCTCCCCTTGCTCCTGTCTGGTCTGCTGGAGAAGGTGGGCCTGCAGAACACCATGCGCGTCCTCAGCATCCTCATGTTCATCCTCATGCTGGCTAGCCTCACCTACACGCCCCTGCTGCCCAGCCCTCACAAGGCCTCCGGGAGTGGCCGGCGCTGCCCTTCCATGAAGCAGGTGTTCAACGTCAACATCTGGAAGTCCCTGGGCTACCGCATCTGGGCCTTCGGAGTCCCCGCAGCCCTCTACGGGTACTTTGTGCCTTATGTCCACCTGGTGAGTTGGAGATTTGATGCTTTTGAATTTATTCAAACTCTATTCCCACTAATGATTCCTAATATTCCTACGAATTCCTACGACCATTTAGTGTGTTTTGGGGTCACGTAGCTTTCCAAACGTAGGTTAAATATCTAAACGTGTTTCTGTTAATGTCTCCCTGTGTGTCAGTGTGTCGAAGGTTACCATCATATAGGAAAAACACAGACTATAAGAAGCCATGTGTAGCTGCCACCTGGTGGGGGAGCTGATGTTGTCTGACAGTGTCGGTCTAGAACCCAGGAGAGAAATCCAGTTTCCTGGTTGAACCTGAGTTTGGGTCGTTTATCTGGCTTAGAGGGGGATCCAGTGGAGAGGAGAGGTCAGGGGTCACCAGCAGGAGTAGAGCTCCACAAACACAGACAATTCCAGATAGGAAAACACATTAGTGTCTGGGGCTGTTAGTGTGAAAGGTGAGAGGAAGGGTTTATCACAACACAGAGATCCATGACGTATGCCAGTGTTACTGTGTTCAGATATGGATCTGATCTGAAAACTGTTCTTTTTTAAATCTGTTTCTAGCTTGGTTTCACCAAAACACTGTTTTTATAAAGAGCTGCTCGTTTTCCTCCTCGTGGTCAAGATCAACTCGGTTGATTTTTAAAAGCCATTTAAGCCTCCTAACTGAACCTGGAATGTCAATATTTAAAGAACCTGACAGCTGCTGTGTTTTCAGAGGATCCATCAGTCTTAAAATAGGATAAAAAATATATTCTAGAGAATATATAGAGAGAATATATATATATATATATATATAGAGAGAGAGAGAGAGAGAGAGAGAGAGAGAGGCGTCAGGTTTCCTAGAAATATTTCAGAAAGCTACAATTCAGAGTGTCAAGGTTGTGTCATCCTTCCGTCTAAATGCTAAGATTTTCAAACGTTCTAGATTCTGCTGGTCTGCATACCAGAGAGATGCAGTACTTCACAGCAACTCCATAATCCCACCGGAACACCTGCTTGAAGGTTCCGCTGTGTGGTCTGAGGACGGTAAGCAAATATGGCAGCAAGGCTTGACCGAGGGGGAGACAGGGAGCTCTGGTTGCAGACCAAGCACAGTTACATAAATACAGGTCTTTATTATTCTAGTATTCCATAGCATTTACAGGACGGAAAATAAGGTTTTGAGGAAAGCAGGATTTGGGCGGCTTTAGAGTCTTTTGTGTGATGTGGGTTCAGGAGGTGACTGTTTATTTGGGTTTGGCGACTTTGTTATTACAGGAAGGTCAGGTTCTTCTAGGGATCCAAACCCTGGGTTTTCCCAACACTTCTCCAGTGTCTGCTACCCCAGCTGGGACACCCACAGGCCCTGTCCATCCCTTAGAATTGAGCCTTGAGAAGACTGTGGATCCATGTGGTGAGAGGATGGATGTGGCCTTGGCCCTTCAGGAAGGGAGAGCACAGGCCTGGTGTACAGGGGCCAGCCCAGCCTGCCTAGTTTAGTGGGTAGCGCTAGCTGTTTTTACCCCCCCCTGGCTGCTCTGAGCTCAGCTCCTCAGCACCGCTGTTCTTGTGACTAGTACATCTGTGTACTCGCATTATCCAGAGCCAAGGCCCCTTCCTATCAGGACAAGATTGTTGCAGTGTAAAGTCCTGCCGGAGCAGGGCCTGTCACACCTGGCCAGGTACTCCTGATAGGTAACATGACCCCCTTTCATGTTACCCACGACTGTGGTTTGTGGAAGTCTGATAATAGAAGGTGTAGTAAATGTTGTAACTATGTACACAGTATCCAAACTCCACTTCACTAAAAGGCCATTTCCATTTCTGTTCAACAAAGTACATCTGTGTGGCCTGCTTATGCAGTGTATTACCAAGACGTCTAAACGAGAAAATTAAATTATTTTAAAAAAGGAGGATTGTCAGGAACAACCCAGTGGTGTCCTGCTGATATTTTGCTGCTGTTTGACTTTAGTCCTGCGTTTGTGTGTATGTGTGTGTGTCTGTCTGTTTATTCAGCATGTGTTTATTTAAATGTGATCAAAGACTCACAAGCACTCTGAGTCAACATCCCTCAAGGTTTTAGGGTGAATCTGGACGTGTGTTGGCTGTGGGCTGTGTGTTTTTGTTAAAGGAACAAGGACCTCTGGGATTTGTCCAATCCTTGTTGTTTGACAAACCATTGTCTTATCTAGAAAAAATATTCAGATTATAAAATAACAAATCAGGAATGTGGGCTGCCCATGAAATGAAAGCGACAGCTGTAACTGACGTTAGATACTGAATGACCACAGCTCTGGTCTGGAGGTAGGGAGAGATATACTGTATGCTAGTTTCTCTCATCTGTAAAACGATTCAGAGATCTGATGCTAGTGTGAATGACTGGAGTGTAGCAGGGATTCATAGCCTGACAATCCCTGCTGCCTAGCCCTGCTGCCTATCCCTGCCGTCTGGCCCTGCTGCCTAGCCCTGCTGCCTAGCCCTGCTGTCTGGCCCTGCCGTCTGGCCCTGCTGCCTAGCCCTGCCATCTAGCCCTGCTGCCTAGCCCTGCCATCTAGCCCTGCTGCCTAGCCCTGCCGTCTGGCCCTGCTGCCTAGCCCTGCTGTCTGGCCCTGCCGTCTAACCCTGCTGCCTAGCCCTGCCGTCTGGCCCTGCTGCCTAGCCCTGCTGTCTAACCCTGCTGCCTAGCCCTGCTGTCTGGCCCTGCTGTCTGGCCCTGCCGTCTAACCCTGCTGCCTAGCCCTGCTGTCTGGCCCTGCTGTCTGGCCCTGCCGTCTAACCCTGCTGTCAGCCCTGCTGAATGAGGAAAGCTGCACATGATTCCTGTCTGGTCGAGTGTGTGTCAGCAGAGGCCTTTTTGTGACACGGCAGGATTTGTGCTGACCAACTACAGATTCATGCCACCTCCTGCAGTGTTTCTGTTGTATATATAGGAAATGGAGGGTCAAAGTTTTTGTTTATGTTTTTATGACGCGTATCATACACTGTTACTGATAAGATAATCTCCTGATGTTGTGGTGAACTTACTCAGTGAGGAGGGTTAGCTTGGCGGTAGCTCTGAATACTGTAGTACTGCATCCCTTAAAAAATTAGTAGGTAATTATTTATGAGTCTAAAAGGAAATGACTTTGAGAGGAAGCCAAAAACCTGACATGGGAGATAAAAAGAAGAAAAAAAAAAGAAGAAAGAATTTAATCTGCACAATATGGTATTTTCAGCCACAGGGTTCTGGCTGCTATCAAATCACAATTTTATTTGTATCCCTTTTCCCAAGCAGTGTCCCAGAAAGCTTCACATACGCCCGTAGAACTGCACCTAAACCAACCTAAACCCTCAAGGAAGACAAGGAAAAACTCCCAGGAAAACTCAGAAATTCAGTGAGGGATCCCCTCTTCCTTCCATCAGGGCTGGATGCCGGCATCATCACAAGCCCTTAATCCTTGTCATACTTGGGATAGTAACAGTGAAGGGATGCTTTTTATAAATGTTGGGATTGAGTCTGACTATAATGCTGTCCTGTCAGAGACCCTGGTCCCATATGGTGCAGTTTTAAAAGTCATCTCCCCTGAGGCAAACTGACCGGGTCGAGGTGAATGTTTCACACGCTGTTCACATTTAGGACTCCACCCTGTTAACTGCATCAATCACCCTTGTTCAAGTGATCCGCTCTCAGCCCACTCCTGCAACCCCCCAGGACCATGTGGAACAGAACGCCTCAGAGCAGAAAACTAGGAATGGAAAAAGATCTGTTGTTGTTCTATAAAGACTGATAAATCATCCAGGAGAGATTGATGGATCCCGGTGTGACCTGCAGGGATGACAGGAAGGGGGAGAAGGAGGGGAAGGAGGAGTAATAGAGGTTCTTTGACTCAGGGACCGAAAGGGATGTAGCATCCCTGGAGGACGTAGCTGCTGGCGGGTCTCCAGGTAGAGGGGCCTCCCTGCCTCTCTGGTCCTCGGCATGTTTTCCTCCTGGCCTTTCCTGCCGGTGGGTCTCTCATGTTGGGTTTAATGGGGCGGGGGAACGGGGAAGGCTGACTCCTGAAACACAACTATCTGGTTTCCTTCTCCTCAGCTGTGGGCAACATGTAGTCAAGCCCTGATAGGCTGCTCGGCGTCCTCCCCTTGACTGTAACATGAGCGGAGTCTGCTGTGGCGCTCACGCTGTGGTAAATACGGTAAAATGCATCGATGAACGGTTTGAAATGAGTTGTTTGAAATGGCTTGAGATGGGGGTGTGAGATGAGGCGATGCCAGGGTCCCTCCCTTGTGAAACATGAGTGATGTAGAGAAGAGGGAGGCCTCTCCTCTCTGGGGTGTCGGGAAAAATTGGGAAATTGTAGAACCCCTTAAACTGGCCCCAACTCTCCGCCCCACACCTCCATGAACATGTACAGCACAGTTCATTCCCCAAATCTTACATGCAGAACTCTGAACTCTGAAAAGGGTTAGTATAATCCTGCATACTCACACAAAGGGAAACGGCACCAAGGACAAACATAAAATTCCCACAGTCTAAGACCTTTGATTGCATTCTGCATTAAATAGTTGCCTCTTCAGTATGAAACATGAGTTTTTACAGCCTTAGCAAACGAATGAATTTGGCGTTTGTTCTGGGTATTATTGTGAGGTATTCAACCAGACTTCATTCAATTAAGTGTGTGGCAGCTGTGGTCTGAGTAACTTGGTTCCTGCCGCATCCTCTGACTCACAGCCTACTCCACACTCGTTACTTTATGTTACTTTATATTATATTTTATTGCATACTGTACAGTTTTTGTTCGAATTTTGTAGTATATTGTTGTAAATATCAGACATTTTTTCATACTTTTTATAAATATTTAAAGACTGCACACACTTTTTGTATATGTTTACTGTATGCACCGACCCACCAAAGTAAATTCCTTGTTGTGTAAACTACTTGGCTATTAAACAGTTTTCTGATTGTGATCCTGTCTGTAGATGAAACACGTGGAGGAACGCTTCGGGAAGGACGCCAACAAGGAGGTCCTGCTCATGTGCATCGGCGTCACGTCCGGTGTGGGACGTCTCATCTTCGGCAGGGTGGCCGACTACGTCCAAGGGGTCAACAAGGTCTACCTGCAGGTAAGACTGGGGGTGCCGGTTCTACCTGCAGGTAAGACTGGGGGTGCTGGTTCTACCTGCAGGTAAGACTGGGGGTGCTGGTTCTACCTGCAGGTAAGACTGGGGGTGCCGGTTCTACCTGCAGGTAAGACTGGGGGTGCCGGTTCTACCTGCAGGTAATACTGGGGGTGCTGGTTCTACCTGCAGGTAATACTGGGGGTGCTGGTTCTACCTGCAGGTAATACTGGGGGTGCTGGTTCTACCTGCAGGTAATACTGGGGGTGCTGGTTCTACCTGCAGGTAAGACTGGGGGTGCTGGTTCTACCTGCAGGTAATACTGGGGGTGCCGGTTCGCAGGGGAGCATGGCTTCTCCTTGCTAGGCCTCTGAACAACCATTCACGGTCAGTCGGTCACGGTGATGATGATCAGTGGTAAAGACTGAGGATTCCTGCTACTTCCTCCCCAGGTGTCGTCCTTCCTGGTCATCGGCGTCATGTCCATGATGATCCCACTGTGCAACATCTTCGGAGGGCTGATCGCCGTGTGCCTGTTGATGGGGTTGTTTGACGGCTGCTTCATCTGCATCATGGCCCCCATCGCCTTCGAGCTGGTGGGCTCCAAGGATGTATCCCAGGCCATCGGTTTCCTACTGGGCATGATGTCTGTGCCCATGACGGTGGGACCTCCAATTGCAGGTACTTAACAAAATCAAGGGGCTGGGTGTTCAGAAGTCGAAGGAGCAGGTTATAAATTGCTCTCTTTTGCCATCTGGTGGTTGTACATAGTATACTTTTTTTGTCAGACGGTGTCTGCTGGAAGGTTTTGCATCGAAAGGTTCTTAAACACGAGGATGATCCATCAGTCTCCTGACAGTTTAATACCGTACGATGTCAACTGCATGCGAGAGGGGAAAGTTTCAAAGTACCAGCCTGGTGTTAAAATGTACAGTTTATGTAACAATGTATAAACAGCGAGGACAGTGTATATACATTTCACACTCTGGAATGTGCTAGGACAAACATCTATTCATCTTTACCCAACAGTCATGTGCCACCTCTTTAACCTGTGCTATAGACAAGGCATACATTTTGCTCCTAAATAGACCAGCTTTCCAGGAAAAGAAGGCTGAGTGATCCACCTCCAAGCTCAGACTGAGAGGCTGTGATTGTCCAGGACACTTGTCTTCCAAGTTGTCATCAAATTCTATAATGTTACTACGCTGCAATGTTGTTGCAACATATATTGATATGTTGTGTTAAACTAGTGCATTTTACACACTCCTTACCAGATAATCTTGCCATTATTGTGCATCATGGAAATCCTGTGGTTGTAAATTCCAGATGCTAATGCAGCTACTGTATCTGTCTCTCTCTTTTTCTCTCTCTCACCCACCCACCCCCGCCCTCCTCCAACCACACACACACACACATGTACACACACTTCTGTCTGTCCAGGGTTCCTAAGAGACAGGCTGGGTAGCTACGACGTTGCCTTCTACCTGGCAGGTATCCCCCCCATCATCGGTGGAGCAGTGCTGTGTCTGATCCCGTGGGTGGAGGCGAGGCGCAAGAGGAGAGAGGCGGAGGAGGCGCTGCGGAGGGGAGACGCCTCTGACAAAATGCTGGACTGTGAGAAGAACAGTTTATCTCAGGGAGACGCAACACAGACCAAGGCTTTAGACTCTGAATCTGTTCTTTAGGTTTTCAAAACACACTTAAGAAATGCACAGACAGACACATAAATACTCAGTCACACCTATAGACACAGATGAGACGGCTGACAAAAAATATTTTTTAACACTATAGATGTCACAGTAGAAAGTAATTTACTTTGTGGATATGAGCTAACATATTTCAAAGGCTTCCTTTGCGAGATTATGTGAATATGCTGATGTTGGATGCATATCAGTTAAACTCTTAGATACTCGACAATTTTACACAAATGTGATCATTTTACATCAACCTGCTGTTGAATTAACTTGAAGATAAAAATGGAAAGTAGGAAATGTCACATTTTATAGTGTATTGAAGGGAACAAAGGATTCACTTGGGGTTTACAGCTTTTTAAAGGCATCAAACATTCATTTTACTTACAAATAGTAGTGGCCAGTCTTACTTCGAAATTTTTTATTGGCTTCTGTTGGGAATTTAGTTATATTCTGTGAAGGCCATTTAGACTATTGGGAGAGAAAAAAATTTTTTTATGAAAAACTGACATTTGTCTGACCAAGACTAGATGATGCATTTGACATGAATTGTAATTTAAACAGGGAATCATTTATCGGTCCATGAATGTCCAATGAAATTTTATTTTTTCATAGAATGGCCTGTTGGTTTTTATACGTCTTACTACATGCCAAATGAATGCTTGAGGATTTTTTTTGTAATATTTTAATGAAAAATATTAACGTCACTTCAAAGAAGTGCTTTACGAAATGATAGGTTGGTGGTCTTTTGTAGAAGGATTTCACGATTGTCTTATTTCAAAGGTGCTTGAACACCACAAGAAAGCAGCTTTAAGCACAACTGATTCCATCCAACCAATGCGATCAGAAATGTCAACATCTCAAGGCTTTTGTCTGAACATAAGTCAGACTTCTCTGTAGGCTGGATTCATCTTATTTTTGAATTGTTTGTTGATTATTCATCATTAATTTATGTAGAAATGACCACTGACAGTGCCTAAGGATGCTAGGCAGTGTTTAGTGTCATTGCCATTGTCATGTTTGTAAACACGATTTAGCCAAAACAGGACAGAATCTTGAAAAGTGAAGGATCAACATAAATGGATTTGTAGGAAGTAATTGATGCTTTTACATGTATGAATGATTATTGTGATTTTACCTTTAAGGTTGGCAGTATTTCTTCCCCCCATATTAGTCTAAACCAATGAATGAATTTTATATACAAGTATATAGTTTCCACCATATATCAATTAAGTATTTACAAATGTAGATACAGATTAAGTCAAGTTAACAATTGACTATGTGCTCAGTCAGTTGGTATCTTTTAGATAAATGTTTATTTTAATTCTCGTATTTTTCATATTTTGTATTTATTTTTTCTAGAATATTTAGATAATGTAATGCCATAATTAGTGGTTATCTGCCCAAAGTTTATAATAGTATTCAATATATTGAAGGCAGATTGGGAAAGTATTTTGAAAGTGCCCTTGTAGATGGCCAACTTACATGATTTAATGTGTATTTTTATCCACAATTCATGTAACCAAACCAGCTAGAACATTTGGGAAATGGTCACTTGCATTTCAGAAATAAAATTTAAAAAACTAAGTGTTATTTACAAAAACTCAACTGTAAAGACCTGACAATCCGACAAACCACTAAACATGTCAAAAGTCTGGCAAAATTGCTAAACACAAGGCTCCACCATAAAACACCAGTGGGTCAGTGATGTTTCAAGACACGGCTTTGTCTACCTCAAATGTAATGAAGATTTCTGGTATTTTGTCCTACAGCAACAGCTATTGTAGAATTAAAAGCTTTAATGTGAAAACCATTAGGAAACTTGACCATTATGTTTTCCATCATAGTATTTCATGCAGAGACAATCCAAAATGTAACAATTTAGACCTTGTGAAAGAGTCTGTCAGCCTTGCCAACTTCACTGTTTACCTTTCTTAGGTGTGGTGCTGTTTATATTTGAGTGGAACTAAAGCAATCTTTTGTGAACTGTGGAAAGCAAATAGTTCTGATAAGAAAGCTTACAATTGAATATAGCTCTATTTTACCAATGAAATACCCTAGATTATGTTTTAGTTTAATATTATGGAATTAGGTTCCACAAAAGTGTTGGGGAGATGGTGGTGTTGGGGGGGGGGGGGGGGGGTCTGATTGTTTGGCATTCACCAAATCATACTGCTTAGTTTAGTTTAGCACATTTAATTCCTTCCATGCATTTATTCTTTTATATATATCTTTTACAGAATTTGTACCTCTGAGGTTGATGAAAAGACTTCTTTGCCATACTCCCTACAAATTGTTTTAAACTAGTTGTTTCAGAAATCATTACTTGAATATCATTTTTTTGACATCCAAAGACGTCACTTTTTGGGAATGTCTCAGTATATGCGAGAGACAAAATATTAGTCTATGCATGTTCGATTTTACTACGGGGCTGAAGACCAAAATAATCTGCATATAGTGTCATAATGTGGCTGCTCAAGTTGGTTTTAGATAAGGCTACACATTATCCAAAATATTGCTTTATACAAATGTAATTAAATGTTTTTGAAATGATGTTCTAACTAAATGACACTTACACAAATGTGTGTATACTGTTATAAAATACTCAAAATTGCTGCTTAAATCCCAATTTTGTTGTGTTTTTGTTTCTAGTTTGTGCCAAAATGGATTTGCTTGTAGTTTTTATTTTTGTCCTTATAGGCTTGTGTTAACAGTTCAATATTTTGCTATCAAATGCTTGTTTTTGATTTAATAATATGCAATGTACCACAGTGCTATGTGCAATGTAGTGCAAAATACAACAGAAATTAAATATTATTTTTAACTAAGTAAAAAGCGATGTTGTGTTCCCGACTCATCAGTCCTTTGTCTAGTTGTTTTTATTGGGTTAACAAAATAATTTACAACATTTTCTGTGCAATATGTATTAAACTTCATTTATGCATTAAACTTGTTGTGTGTGATAGCCAGGAAATTAAAAAAAAAGAATTACAAGATATTATATTGATCATACCACCAAATAGCCTACAGATTTAAAGTAAAGAAACAAGCCTGGTTTGAAAATGTAAGAAATAGAAAGTACAGATATTTGTGTGCATTTTTTTTGATTGAATGTAAGAAGTTGCCAGAAAATGTACAGTGAAGTAAAGTATTGATACCAGAAAAATCTATCAAGAAAATCAGTCACGCAAGGTAACAAACAGGCAGGTCTAGAGAAAACTGGAGTGAAAAATGCTGGATAAATTGAGGAGTAACACAAGAGTAGTAACGCACCCTCTCCTATTTTATTGCTTAATTACATAACACTGCGTCATGTTAAGACCAGGGGTATGAGTGTGACCACAGTACATGGAAATTAAAGTTCTTGCCCTGTCTATGGCACTAGAGGTCGCCCTTTTCGCGAGTCTCAAACATCGGACTGGTGCTGTAAACTGACGCTGCATCTGCTGATCACATCATCAACAGTGCAGAGCTGCAGAGAGAAACTAGTTTTAGACGCTGCAGGTTATTACGTAGACCGCTCTAGTAATAATCTAGGCGCTTCCATATTTCTTCCATTTCTCAATGGCGCTAAATCTGCACGTATGAACTTCAAATGCTTACACATTTTTCATAGCCTTTGACCATCCATATCTTTACTTCATCTCGAATGTGTATGGAGAGGTGCTATAAGGCCTTCGTAGCTTGTTTCTCGCAAATGTGTGTACTAATCACTTAATTGAACCTGTTCTTGAAATATCAAGGATGATCTACGGAACCAAGATTTAATTGAGCTATATTTGCATTGTAATCCCCAACTGTAGACCGTGCAGATTTATGTCAAAACAAAAACATTAAATTGAAATGAAATCAAAGACAACATGAAGTGTCGACTCGATCTCCTCCTATTCCGACCGACTGAAGGAAGGAGCGGATTAATAAGTGACTAAATCAAAGGGATCTTTGAAACGGGATATTACACGGTGCTAAAGCAACACCACGCTAAATTGCACGAAGCCTTTAGCTGTCTCTCCAGTCAGGCATAATTTGACAGGTATGTCTGTCTCAATTGCTCGAGAGCCCGTAAACATCGATGATGATGAAGAAATTAAGGATGTAGATGCTAACAACGACAAAGAGGAAGATGACAAGGGGAAAGACAAGAAAAATGTTCATAACGCAAGTAATAGTAGTTTGAACCCAGCGTTTGAGGCGGTCGAAGTTAAAAACGGAGCAGCAAACGACAGTTCTTCGGGAACCTGCAGCCGCTGGATGGTCACATTGGCGCTCTGTTTGTCCTCTCTGGGACTGGTAAATATCTTACATTTACATTTAGGCATTTAGCAGACGCTCTTATCCAGAGCGACTTACAGTAAGTACAGGGACATTCCCCCGAGGCAAGTAGGGTGAAGTGCCTTGCCCAAGGACACAACGTCATTTGACAGGGCCAGGAATCGAACCAGCGACCTTCTGATTACTAGCCCGACTCCCTAACCGCTCAGCCATCTACATCTTGACATCGTATATCTTTCACCCGTAAAACAGCAATCTTCACGTCTCTCTTATTGATTTAGCCAGTGGAAGGATAAGACATGCTCATGTAAGGAAATGTAAAATCAGTTGCCTCCTCTTTAAATAATTAAGTTGTTGGAGCGATACACGAGTACGTGACTACGTACGTATTCATAGCTGTATCCCTCTGCCTACCTGAAGACTGTGTTTTACCTGACGTTTTCTATGTGGTCTGTTCCAGGGCATGAGCATTTCTGTTGTGGGCCCCACCTTTGAGGACCTTGCCATCAACGTCAACCAGGACATCAGTAACATCTCCTACATTTTTGTAGGCCGTGCTGCTGGGTACTGTGGTGGCTCGTTATTTGGAGGGATTCTCTTTGAATACTTAAACCCTCATTTGCTGCTGGGTGAGACTATAATATCTAGAAACCCCTGTTGTAGAATTACACCCACTGACCCTAACCCTGAACAGTTTAATCTACACAACAGTGTGTGACATGGTATTGCTATTTAAGACTTTTCTGTATTGACTTTAGAGAAGCCTCCTTTTTTTAACATTGGTGACTGGAGTGTGTCATTTGTCCATCGTTTCATATAGAAAGGACGGTTAACACAGATCTAGTTGCATACACTTGCTTGGGAGTCAGGTGGCTGAGCGGTTAGGGAATCGGGCTAGTAATCTGAAGGTTGCCAGTTCGATTCCCAGCCGTGCCAAATGAAGTTGTGTCCTTGGGCAAGGCACTTCACCCTACTTGCCTCGGGGGGAATGTCCCTGTACTTACTGTAAGTCGCTCTGGATAAGAGCGTCTGCTAAATGACTATATGTAAATGTACTAGGCAACTCACATAACACATATGCTAAAGGCCGGGGAAGCTCGACCGGTGTCACACCGAATACAGTCCGTGGTGCAACAACAACCATTCCAACATGGAGGACATTTTTACTGGAAACAGTGTTCATCGTTTCCTGTGCTTTTCCCTCCAGGATTATCCATGTTGGTCACAGGAATTGGCACGTGTGCCATCCCCTTCTGTAAGAAGGCTGCTATTCTCACTGTCATGATGTGTGGTATCGGAGCCACTATGGGTATTTTAGACACAGGTAAGACATTAACATTAAAACATTAAACAGCTTGTTGTAAATAACAGTGTTTGTGGTGATTGTTGTCAGTTAAAGAGTGGTTTTGCTTTTCTCTCTGACAGGTGGGAATGTCCTCATCCTGAACACGTGGCGTAAGCAAGCTGGACCTCACATGCAAGCATTCCACTTCAGCTTCGCTGTTGGGGCTTTCGCTTCGCCCATCATCGCTAAGCTGATATTCGGAACAGATCGGATCCCTGACAGAAACATCAGCACGGTAGCCATGGTAACCTCCCCACCCTTAACCGACCGGGTCTCCGAAGCCCCCTTGAACTTTCTTTACGAAACCCAAAGATGGACCACCGACCTCAAATCCTTGTGGTCCTATGTTGTGATTGGGTTCTTCATCTTCCTGGTCTCCCTCCTCTTCTTTACTATGTACTGCCGGAGCACCATGTCTCGTGACACGCTCCAGACGCAAGCAGCTAAGCCTCAGGTGTCCAAGAGCCACAACGCTCTCATCATCATGCTCTTCTGGTTCTTCTTCTGGTACGTTGGAGCCGAGGTGGCCTACGGCTCCTTCATCTTCACCTTCGCCAAGGATTACGCCCACATGGAGCAGTCTCAGGCCGCGGTCCTTAACTCTTTATTCTGGGGGATGTTTGCAGCTGGCCGTGGCCTGGCTATCTTCTTTGCTACCTGCATGCACCCAGGCACCATGATCCTGCTGAGTCTGTTGGGCTGCATGCTGTCCTCCCTGCTACTCACATTCTTCAACAACGTGCAGCTGGTCCTCTGGATCTGCACAGGGCTTTACGGCATCTCCATGTCCACCACCTTTCCCAGTGGGATCTCCTGGGTGGAGCAGTACACCACAGTGACTGGCCGCTCGGCCGCCGTTTTTGTGGTGGGCGGGGCCCTGGGGGAGATGGTGCTGCCTGCTCTCCTGGGCTTCCTCCTGGGGACGAACATCCGGGATTATCCCCTGCTCATGTACCTGACCCTGGTCACAGCCATCATCACCGCCATCCTCTTCCCCATCATGTACAAGTTGGCCACTGGCTCAAGCAGAAAACCCAGTGTCAAGAGCCAGACGCAGGCTGAGAATGACTACTGCCAAGCACAGCTAGACTCAGGGGCTGGATGAAGAAGAGAAGAAAGATGAGGCCTACCAGTGGAATTACACAACAGGTCAATTAAAATGCATTGGCTCTTGTCGTAAACGATTATAACACAGTATTAACAGTCCCAGAAGTGATCTATCTTTGATGTTTTGTAGATCTATGTAGAAGTGACCAAGAACAGAATTCTGGGCAGTGTTTAGCGTCAGTGCCATTGTCTTTTTTGCAAACACGATTTTGTCAGCACATTGTAAGATTTTCAAAGTACCGCGAAAACGATTTGTAAGAAGTAATACATATATTTACATGAAAGTCTGAATATTGTGATTAGACTTTAAGGTAGGCAGTATTTTGTTCACCACACATTGTCTAAACCAATGAAATGATTTACCGATATCTTACAATCATCCTCTCCACCATATTTTCATTAATCAGTGATACACCAGACCATTAAATTTGGTTAACCATTGACAATGAGATCAGTCTGTTTTTCTCATTTCAAAGTTCATTTTAGGTATTCTAATGTTGTATCGTGTTTCTTTTCCTATGATGTAGAGGGTATGTGCTCACAGCATATGATAGTATTCAAACTATTAAACGCAAAATGGACAATGTTTTTATGTACTCTTTGGATTGCTGGTTATTCATACACTAAAACATTCGAGCACTCAAGGATCCCTTAACTAAATTGCATATAGATGATACAAAAAGCAGAGTCGCCTGGTTTTCAGCAATCATTGAAAATCTTTTTTTTTAATTCTTAGACAGATGACGGATCCTAGACTTTGACCTGACAATCCCTTTGACCACTAAACATGTAGTTAACCTTTGACAAAATTTCCAAATACAATTTTTTCTCAGCATGTATGTTGGTCAGTCAAGACAAACTTGCTATACTGTATATGATCTATGTCAAATTGTCATGCAGACTGAAATTTTATCTTACGTCTTTGCAGTGTCTCTGTCCATCCAAGTTGTCTTTGCAGAAGGTGGAGACTATCCAAATATAAAGAGTGAGATCTTGTGGAAGACTATTATGGGATAGATTACGTCTTCATTATTTGGTGTTGACTGGAGCATACTGTTCATTTAATCAAAAATTACATCCTCTGAATTTGTGCAGTGCTTTCATTCCTTTTCTTTCTTAATTCTTCCTTAATATATGAAGGTGCCATATAGGTTTGATTGCTATTAATCTTCCTGTCAGGTGTGTTTTCCCCCGTCGACATGAAAATGGGATGTACCATAAGAAAATGGGATGTTCCATAAGTGCCAACCTGCTCCAAAGAGAGGGCGTCTGTAATAAGGAGTCAGGTGGCTGAGCGGTTAGGGAATCGGGCTAGTAATCTGAAGGTTGCCAGTTCGATTCCCAGCTGTGCCAAATGACGTTGTGTCCTTGGGCAAGGCACTTCACCCTACTTGCCTCGGGGGGAATGTCCCTTACTTACTGTAAGTCACTCTGGGTAAGAGCGTCTGCTAAATGTAATGTTAATGTAATACCAGCAAATTGTATTTTGTCCATGTTCAGTTATTGGTATGAAGTACTTGTTTCTTTAGTCTTTTATTTTTGTATCTGTATCCTAAACATTTTTATAATTGTTTTCTATTGTACAAATGAAAAAGTCTGGAACAAGTCGATTATGCGTTTTAACTGCAATTCAAACTCTGGACATTGGACTTTGTATGCAGCAACTATTCTTCCACTATCCACTGTGGCTAAATGATAAGAAAACTGTTTTGATCTTAATTGTACATTTTTTACAACATTTAAATCTACTACATCTACATCCTACATAATATATTAATGGACACCCAGTTGCGCTATTCAACGCTGAATTCCTCAGGTACTGTAAATTCTCAATTAAACAATTTTTTTTTTATGCCATACAATCCACTGATTTGTGTAATTGTTTCAGAACTTTTCTTGAAGACTTAAATAAAGAGGACATAGTTTTATATTATGTTGTTTCTTCTGTCGATTTTGGTTGTGCCATTCGGTGTATTTGAAATAATGGTAGGCTACACTGTACATTGGAGACAAAGATAAGCTACTCATAGGCCACTAGGGCAACGTGAAAGCATGTAGTCTTTGACTAAATCTTGACCTTGAACATTATATAGGCTAAGGGATGATTCCCTACGAAGTGTCATTTAATCCAAAACACACATGCTAACCCCTTTGGTAATTTCCACCAAAACACACATGCCAACCCCTTTAGTCATTTCCACCAAAACACACATGCTAACCCCTTTGGTCATTTTATCCAAAACACACATGCTAACCCCTTTGGTCATTTCCACCAAAACACACATGCTAACCACTTTGGTCATTTCCACCAAAACACACATGCTAACCCTTTTGGTCATTTCCACCAAAACACACATGCTAACCCCTTTGGTCATTTTTATCAAAACACACATGCCAACCCCTTTAGTCATTTCCACCAAAACACACATACTAACTCCTTTGGTCATTTGATCCAAAACACACATGCTAACCCCTTTGGTCATTTCCACCAAAACACACATGCCAACCCCTTTAGTCATTTCCACCAAAACACACATGCCAACCCCTTTAGTCATTTCCACCAAAACACACATGCTAACCCCTTTGGTCATTTTTCCAAAACACACATGCTAACCCCTTTGGTCATTTCCACCAAAACACACATGCTAACCCCTTTGGTCATTTCCACCAAAACACACATGCTAACCACTTTGGTCATTTCCACCAAAACACACATGCTAACCACTTTGGTCATTTCCACCAAAACACACATGCTAACCCCTTTGGTCATTTCCACCAAAACACAAATGCTAACCCCTTTGGTAATTTCCACCAAAACACACATGCTAACCCCTTTGGTCATTTCATCCAAAACACACATGCTAACCCCTTTGGTCATTTTTATCAAAACACACATGCCAACCCCTTTAGTCATTTCCACCAAAACACACATGCTAACCCCATTGGTCATTTCCACCAAAACACAAATGCTAACCCCTTTGGTCATTTCCACCAAAACACACATGCTAACCCCTTTGGTCATTTCATCCAAAACACACATGCTAACCCCTTTGGTCATTTTTATCAAAACACACATGCCAACCCCTTTAGTCATTTCCACCAAAACACACATGCTAACCCCTTTGGTCATTTGATCCAAAACACACATGATAACCCCTTTGGTCATTTTCACCAAAACACACATGCTAACCCCTTTGGTCATTTCCACCAAAACACACATGCTAACCCCTTTGGTCATTTCATCCAAAACACACATGCTAACCCCTTTGGTCATTTTTATCAAAACACACATGCCAACCCCTTTAGTCATTTCCACCAAAACACACATGCTAACCCCTTTGGTCATTTTCACCAAAACACACATGCTAACCCCTTTGGTCATTTCCACCAAAACACACATGCTAACCCCTTTGGTCATTTCCACCAAAACACACATGCTAACCACTTTGGTCATTTCCACCAAAACACACATGCTAACCACTTTGGTCATTTCCACCAAAACACACATGCTAACCCCTTTGGTCATTTCCACCAAAACACAAATGCTAACCCCTTTGGTAATTTCCACCAAAACACACATGCTAACCCCTTTGGTCATTTCATCCAAAACACACATGCTAACCCCTTTGGTCATTTTTATCAAAACACACATGCCAACCCCTTTAGTCATTTTCACCAAAACACACATGCTAACCCCATTGGTCATTTCCACCAAAACACAAATGCTAACCCCTTTGGTCATTTCCACCAAAACACACATGCTAACCCCTTTGGTCATTTCATCCAAAACACACATGCTAACCCCTTTGGTCATTTTTATCAAAACACACATGCCAACCCCTTTAGTCATTTCCACCAAAACACACATGCTAACCCCTTTGGTCATTTGATCCAAAACACACATGATAACCCCTTTGGTCATTTTCACCAAAACACACATGCTAACCCCTTTGGTCATTTCCACCAAAACACACATGCTAACCCCTTTGGTCATTTCATCCAAAACACACATGCTAACCCCTTTGGTCATTTTTATCAAAACACACATGCCAACCCCTTTAGTCATTTCCACCAAAACACACATGCTAACCCCTTTGGTCATTTTCACCAAAACACACACGATAACCCCTTTGGTCATTTTCACCAAAACACACATGCTAACCCCTATGGTCATTTCCACCAAAACACACATGCTAACCCCCTTTGGTCATTTCCACCAAAACACACATGCTAACCCCTTTGGTCATTTCCACCAAAACACATATGCTAACCCCTTTGGTAATTTTATCCAAAACACACATGCTAACCACTTTGGTCATTTCATCCAAAACACACATGCTAACCCCTTTGGTCATTTCCACCAAAACACACATGCTAACCCCTTTGGTCATTTCCACCAAAACACACATACTAACTCCTTTGGTCATTTGATCCAAAACACACATGCTAACCCCTTTGGTCATTTCCACCAAAACACACATGCCAACCCCTTTAGTCATTTCCACCAAAACACACATACTAACTCCTTTGGTCATTTGATCCAAAACACACATGCTAACCACTTTGGTCATTTCCACCAAAACACACATGCCAACCCCTTTAGTCATTTCCACCAAAACACACATGCTAACCCCTTTGGTCATTTCCACCAAAACACACATGCTAACCCCTATGGTAATTTCCACCAAAACACACATGCTAAACCCTTTGGTCATTTCATCCAAAACATCCTAACATGCAAAGGGTCTGTCCTGCCATCATGTGTGTTATTTTCTGTGTTTGGAATGTGATATGATCGCATCAAAGTTGAAATATTCTCAAAACAGTAAATATAACTTGACAGTAGCCTATGTTTAACAACTAGACTAGCCAGCTATCCAGTCATGTCATTGTCCCCAATTCAATATTTTCGAGGACGCCAGAGGTCGCTGTTCTGGCAATCTCATTCCTATGACTACTTCCTGCAAATTGACGCGTCGTCAGCTGAGCGCCTCATCATTATACGCTTGACATATGGAGTATCTTTACCATTAGTAGAGGCTCTCCTCTCTTGCTATCCGACCTTCTAGGATGGATGGATAGAATGAATGAATAAGCACGGTCTTCAGCACGGTCGTTTTGAGGTGCCATTCACGAAGTATACACCACAGTGAGTTGCACAAATTTGTTGAGGCTACTTCGCCGACCTGTCCAGCGTTAGCCGTAATTTGACAGGTATGTCGGCCTCGGCCTCCCGAAAGCCCGTTGTCAAAAAGAAGCAGGTACGTTTTGCTAGAATGACAGATGAGGATGAAAACGACGACCAGGAAGATACTCTTTTTGACAAGAGGAAAGACATTCGGCGGGGTCTGAAGAGTGTTCTAAAAGCAGGGAAGCGGAGGAAAAACCAAGGTTTCGATGGAGTCGAAATTATTGACGGAGCTGGCAGCGACGGTTCTTTGGGAAATTGCAGACGCTGGATGGTTACCTTGGCGCTGTGTACATCCTTCCTTGGACTGGTAAATATGAATCCAGATCGTACGTCTTTCATTTACAGTAGCCATCACGTTGTCAGTTTTATTGACGCAGTCGAAGGCTATTTGGTGTGTCGAACACATGTTCTGTCTCTGTGCGTATCAAATTCTGAAAGCACGTTCTCCGATGTTTAGGAAGTATATCCTCTTTTACACAGGTTGGTAATTGATACATACACTGTTCTGTAGTTGTCCATGTCTGTTCTTGTGTTTGGCTATCATTTATTTCTTATTTGCCATCTACATCGTGGCTGAGCAGGACTTGCATCCTGTTACTACCAGTATAACTGGCTCTACAAGTTCATGGGTCTCAGCTCTGGTGGAATGATATATAATACACTTTTAATGACATATAGCTTATGAAATGTCAAACCATAAAATACATGGGTCCCTACTTTTTTCTCAAGAAAATACATGGGACCAATTGAATACGAAAATATATCTTCATAAACATTGTTCCTCTGTTTTTCTGATTACTGGTCTGTTCCAGGGCATGAGCATTTCTGTTGTGGGCCCCACCTTTGAGGACTTGGCCATCAACGTCAACCAGGACATCAGTAACATCTCCTACATTTTTGTAGGCCGTGCTTCAGGGTACATTGGTGGCTCATTATTTGGAGGGATTCTCTTTGACCACTTGAACCCTCATTTGATGTTGGGTAAGACTATAATATATCTAGAGACCCTTGTGGTAAATGCACCAACTTGAACCCTGTACAGTTTAATATATAAGTGTGTGGCATGGTATGCGTGATTACTGCTGTATGTTAGTTCTTTTGTGTTTAATCTTATTGGCATGTTTGTGGTATGTGATGTGTTTATTCAATCTTGTAGTGCTTTGAGGAAATGAAAAGCACATGATACAAAGGGTTTTATTATAATCCTTTGTTTTCCCATTCAGGATTCTCCATGTTGGTCACAGCGTTAGGGATGTGTGCCATCCCCTTCTGTAAGAAGGCTGCTATTCTCACTATCATGATGTCCGGTATCGGAGCCACTATGGGTATTTTAGACACAGGTAAGAACATTAAACAGCTTGTTGTAAATAACAGTGTTTGTGGTGATTGTTGTCAGTTAAAGAGTGGTTTTGCTTTTCTCTCTGACAGGTGGGAATGTCCTCATCCTGAACACGTGGCGTAAGCAAGCTGGACCTCACATGCAAGCTCTCCACTTCAGCTTCGCTGTTGGGGCTTTCGCTTCGCCCATCATCGCTAAGCTGATTTTCGGAACCGACCTGGTCCCGCACAAAAACGTCAGCGCGGTAGCCATGGTAACCTCCCCACCCGTAACCGACCTGGTCTCCGAAGCCTCCCTCTCCACAGCGCTTCTCTCCGTGATCCAAAGCTGGACCGTCACCCTCCGGTCCATGTGGGCCTACGTTGTGATCGGCTCCTTCCTCTTCCTGGTCTCCCTCCTCTTCTTCTTCATCTACACCTGCTGCTCACCTTCTCGTGACACGCTCCAGACGCAAGCAGCTAAGCCTCAGGTGTCCAAGAGCCACAACGCTCTCATCATCATGCTTTTCTGGTTCTTCTTCTGGTACGTTGGAGCCGAGGTGGCCTACGGCTCCTTCATCTTCACCTTCGCCAAGGATTACGCCCACATGGAGCAGTCTCAGGCCGCGGGCCTTAACTCTTTATTCTGGGGGATGTTTGCAACTGGCCGGGGCCTGGCTATCTTCTTTGCTACCTGCATGCACCCAGGCACCATGATCCTGCTGAGTCTGTTGGGCTGCATGCTGTCCTCCCTGCTACTCACATTCTTCAACAACGTGCAGCTGGTCCTCTGGATCTGCACAGGGCTTTACGGCTTCTCCATGTCCACCACCTTCCCCAGTGGGATCTCCTGGGTGGAGCAGTACACCACAGTGACTGGCCGCTCGGCCGCCGTGTTTGTGGTGGGCGCGGCCCTCGGGGAGATGGTGCTGCCTGCTCTCCTGGGCTTCCTCCTGGGGAGGATCACGGGGGATCACCCCCTGCTCATGTACCTGGTTCTGCTCACCTCCACCATCACCTCCATCCTCTTCCCGGTCATGTACAAGTTGGCCACCACGCCCAGCGGTCCGAGTCGGAGACCCAACGTCAGGGGGCGTCCAGAGCCCGACGACGGGGAGGATCGACAAGCGTTGCTCGACTCGAGAGCCGACGAGGAGGAGGAGCAGGAGGACGAGGCCGACCAGTGGAACGACGCAGACTTCGAGGTGATAGAGATGGACGACGCAGGTCTTCTGAACTCTCCTAAGAAGCCGTTCTCCTCGCCCCCCGACGTGGCTGCTGGGCTGTCAGGGGACACCAGCCCCCTCTTCCCCTCAGCGCTCTCCAAAACCCAGTCCCCTCAACACTCTGACAGGTCCTCCTTCTCAGACCACCTTCCCCTTCTGGGGGAATCACCCAGAAGGAAACTACTGCTCTCTCTGGAAAGAGAGAAGAGAGACTAAGACCTCGCAAGGAGGTGACTCCCCCCGGTGAACCTGAGTGCTGTGAAGATGCTACTGTGTCCTAGGCTAGCTACGTCTACGGAGAAACATGTCTATAAACACGATGTACTTGGCAATCGAGTGTGATTTCATTGTATCCTTAGCTTTTCCTTGTTTGTTCCGTCCTCTCATGCACTGAATGTTGTTACTGAAATTATATTTGATCCTTTGGGCTGTGGGTCATCTAACGCAGCCTTACACAGTTCTTTGGCTGTATATTTTGCAGACTTGAACATTTATTTCGTAAACACAAATGAATTATATAAAATAATAGCAATACCGTGTTAAAACTTGAAGACATTTTCCTTTTCACTTTTTGTTTCAAACAAATTAGTGCATTTGAGTTCAAGACCTAGTGTGGCATGGATATTTGTTTTTGCACTTTTTTTGTAAAATAGAAAATAAAAATATATTTTCTAACTAATGTTTTCTATGTAATGCATTGTGATGAAATGTGTTGCTGTACTTCCATTCAGACGTGATTATCTTCTTTTTCAATAAATTAAAACCTTTGGATCTTGAGTGAGGAAAAACAAATTGATTCATACTTGCATTTTGATACATTGAGTTTTATTATATCAATCTCAAACCTTCACCCACAGAAATGTCCATTAAAAACAAACAAAAAACAATTCCTTCATCTATTTTACATTTGTACAAATACACATATCCTGTTTACAGTTGAGTGAGAAATAGTAAGTGATTAGATTTTGGGTAACAGTGTTAGAAGAAACTAAAACTGAAAGATGTATACAAAACAATATGCACAATGAAATAAAATATATCCTTGCCATAAATTATCACACAGTATTGCAACAGTCCCAGAAGTGAAAACTAAAATGAATCCTCTGCATCTTCTCTCTAATGGCTGCTGTCGATGCCGTAGGATGAAAGGACTCTTCTGCCTCAACAGACAGAAATACAATCAAGGCTGAAACAAACCAATCTAGAAATGTATGGCACCCTGAAACAGAATGCATTAGGACAACTTGATTTCAACTCTCCACTGCTCATACACAGGGAGAACTCTGCTGTACAGTCACTATTTACAAAAGAGTGTATTTGATATAAAAAAAGAAATCGAGTCAATCAGTGGTTCGTTTCATCCAGAATTGCTAGGATCTCATCAAACGACATTCAGACTTTCAAGTCTTGCGTTTTTAGAAACTGCTACAGCGCAGTCTTAGTATTTGATCAGGCTGCAGATAATGGCAGATGACACAGACAAGACGACCTCCACACACATCATCTGAAGACATCAGCTTCACTCAAAACCAATAGCAGCTAATGAAGACGGCAGTGAATGAGAACTAAAACACCAACCCTTGGAGGAGGCCCCCCAGAGGAGCCCCCACACAGGGGAGGCCCCCACACAGGGGAGCCCCCACACAGGGGAGGCCCTCACACAGGGGAGGCCCCACACAAGGGAGGCCCCCACAGAGGAGGCCCACACACAGAGGAGGCCCCACACAGGGGAGGCCCCACACAGGGGAGGCCCACACAGGGGAGGCCCCCACACAGGGGAGCCCCCACACAGGGGAGGCCCCCACACAGGGGAGGCCCCACACAAGGGAGGCCCCCACACAAGGGAGGCCCCCACACAAGGGAGGCCCCACACAAGGGAGGCCCCCACACAAGGGAGGCCCCCACACAAGGGAGGCCCCCACAGAGGAGGCCCACACACAGAGGAGGCCCCACACAGGGGAGCCCCCACACAGGGGAGGCCCACACAGGGGAGGGGAGGCCCCCCAGGGGAGGCCCCCACACAGAGGAGGCCCACACAGGGGAGGGGAGGCCCAAACAGCCAGTCTGGACACGCAGGAATATTTGTAGAATAAACAATGACCAACAACAGGACCGAATGAAAACACAACAGGGTTCAATCAAAGCGCCGACACGCTAACAGAAACCCCACGCTAACACTGAGCTTAGCGAGGCAGCGTTTAGCACCAGGGCGGCGCCGCGCGGCGCCAGGGGCTGTTCAGAACTGCTCCAGGAGCTGGCGGAGGTAGGGGGCCTTGGACAGCTGTCGGTTGACCCGAGACAGCTTGTAGAGAACGGGACAGTCCAGGGAGGCGCACGGAACCTTTCTCTCTGCACTGCCACTGCAGTTACGACAGATCTGGAGACACATACAGACGCTAGTTGGCTTTAGCAAGCGGTGGAAATACAATATACAGATACACACACACACACAGACTGTAACAATTTATTTGCAATCTGTACTCGGGCTGCCCTCGGACAAAACTGAAACACGAAGCCAGAGGTATAAAAAGGTGCCTGTGGGGAGTGCCAGCATTCCCATCAGTGCTGACCTCATTACAGCCCCCCTCTCTGTCCCCCAGTGTCCCTCACCTTCAGCAGCTGGTCCTGCTGGCTCTCCCACAGCCGCATGTCCTGGTGGAGGGTGATAGCGACGCGGTGAGGCTGGCCCCGGCAGCGGGCGCACACACCCAGCTGGGTGAGCTGGTCACACACAGGGCAGTGCAGCGTGGTGAAGTAGTGAGAGATGGTGCCCTTCCTCCCCGCCTCGTCCCCTACACACACTGTGGAGCAGGAGGCCTTCTGGACCTGGAGACACACACACACACACACACACACAGGACACACACACACAGGACACACACACACCCACAGGACACACACACACACAGGACACACACACACAGGAAACACACTTCCATCAGGCAAAGGCAGTTGTGTGAGGCTTTCCTAAAAATGACCACCAGGTGGCAACTGCACCACATCACAAAGACCTGGTTATGTGTCTAACAATGACTACTACCACCGCAACTGGAGATGGTTCTGATTTGATTCCTAATGTGCAGCCATGGATTTTCCCCTCCCCTATATGTTTCTGTCTTGTACAAAAAATCTGGACAAAGCAGTTTAGATTTTCATCTCGGCTCCCTACTGACTGATAAAATCAGTAACGTGAGGCTCAGAAGGGGCAGGGTGCATCCGATATCAGATCTCTCATTCCCACAAGAAATAAACAAATCGCTTCATCAGTCTTTCAAGACAACCACCAGTGATAACCGATGGTTCTGTGTTGGGAAGGAGGTGTCCCTCCCTCCTCCCTCCCCCCTCCTCCCCGAGGCCTCCCCCTGGGCAGCTCCGTGGTGGTAAGGAGGGTAGGTGTCCCTCCCTCCTCCCCGCTCCCCGAGGCCTCCCGCTGGGCAGCTCCGTGGTGGTAAGGAGGGTAGGTGTCCCTCCCTCCTCCCCGCTCCCCGAGGCCTCACCTTGGGCAGCTCCGTGGTGGTAAGGAGGGTAGGTGTCCCTCCCTCCTCCCCGCTCCCCGAGGCCTCACCTTGGGCAGCTCCTGGTACCAGCTGGGCACGTCCACGCCGATGAGCTGGAAGATGCGGGCCAGCGGGGGCAGGATCTGCTTGGTGATGTAGTAGGTGGCGTTGAGGCGCAGGCTGCTGTCCTGCAGCACCTCCAGGGGGCGCCGGACCAGTTGGATGAGGGGCACGCCCGGCGTCCCGTACACCACCACGTAGGGAACCCTCTCTCCCACACGCGGCTCCAGACGCCGGTCGTATGCCATCATACGCCTGGGGGAGGGAGGTAAGGGGGGAGGGAGGGAGGGGAGGGGGGTAAGGGGGGAGGGAGGGAGAGGCCAAAATTCATAAATTTTCAATCCTGTTTTTCTCAACTGTATTCCAATACGCAAAAACCTACACGCATCACCAGTATGTGTATTGTGTGCTGTTTGTGTGCCTACAAACGCAAAAACAAAACAAAATAAACCTTTATTTAAATGTGCACACATGACCGTAATAAATTGTCATATTTCTCAGGAATCATGCCGAATATTGGGGCCCCTTTTAACCATGTCTTTGAAATCTGATTTCTCCACTCATTAGGGAATGGGTTGCTAGGCAACTGTCTCAGGTACAGTGTACACAGAGCAGGCTGTAGTAGAGCAGACAGGCAACGGGCATTGTGGGGAATCAGTGAGTGGTACTACACAGCACACTGCCAGTGGAGGGGGAGGTCTAGCACACACACAGCCACATTACACAGACACACACCTGGGAACACACACACAAAACAGCCACAACAAAGAAACACACACAGAAAACAGCCACACCAAAGACACACAGTGAAAAACACACACACAAAGACCAAGCAAAAGAGACACCCACACACAAAAAAAGGTGGACAAAAGAATAATAATAATAACAAATATATATATATATATATAATATAACGCACACACGCACACCAGTGCTGGTGTCTGGAGGAAGGTCTGGAGGGGGAGCTGGAGGGGGAGCTGGAAGGGGAGCTGGAGGGGGAGCTGGAAGGGGAGCTGGAGGGGGAGCTGGAGGGGGAGCTGGAAGGGGAGCTGGAGGGGGAGCTGGAGGGGGAGCTGGAAGGGGAGCTGGAGGGGGAGCTGGGGGGGGAGCTGGAAGGGGAGCTGGAAGGGGAGCTGGAAGGGGAGCTGGAAGGGGAGCTGGAGGGGGAGCTGGAAGGGGAGCTGGAAGAGGAGCTGGAGGGGGAGCTGGAAGGGGAGCTGGAAGGGGAGCTGGAAGGGGAGCTGGAAGAGGAGCTGGAAGGGGAGCTGGAAGGGGAGCTGGAAGGGGAGCTGGAAGGGGAGCTGGAAGGGGAGCTGGAGGGGGAGCTGGAAGGGGAGCTGGAAGGGGAGCTGGAAGAGGAGCTGGAAGGGGAGCTGGAGGGGGAGCTGGAAGGGGAGCTGGAAGGGGAGCTGGAAGGGGAACTGGAAGGGGAGCTGGAGGGGGGAGCTGGAAGGGGAGCTGGAAGGGGAGCTGGAAGAGGAGCTGGAAGGGGAGCTGGAGGGGGAGCTGGAAGGGGAGCTGGAAGGGGAGCTGGAGGGGGAGCTGGAAGGGGAGCTGGAAGGGGAGCTGGAGGGGGAGCTGGAGGGGGAGCTGGAAGGGGAGCTGGAGGGGGAGCTGGAGGGGGAGCTGGAAGGGGAGCTGGAGGGGGAGCTGGAAGGGGAGCTGGAAGGGGAGCTGGAAGGGGAGCTGGAAGGGGAGCTGGAGGGGGGAGCTGGAAGGGGAGCTGGAAGGGGAGCTGGAGGGGGAGCTGGAAGGGGAGCTGGAAGGGGAGCTGGAAGGGGAGCTGGAAGGGGAGCTGGAGGGGGGAGCTGGAAGGGGAGCTGGAGGGGGGAGCTGGAAGGGGAGTTGGATTGGGGAGCTGGAAGGGGAGCTGGAAGGGGAGTTGGATTGGGGAGCTGGAAGGGGAGCTGGAAGGGGAGTTGGCTTACCTGCTGAGCTCCAGAGCAGGGACGCAGGCCCCAGGCCGGTACGAGCCACTGCCCCTGTACTCCTTAGCGAAGGTGAGGTCCTGCATGCTGGCCCCGCCCTCCAGCACCTTCACACACTGACGCTGTACGTACTGCTTCACCTGGCTCACGTCCCGCGTCTCAAACAGCAGCTTGATGGAGCGCTCCAGGATCTAGACGGGCGGAAGGGTCGGGGGGGGGACAAAGGTCACACTAGGACACGGGGGCGAAGGGGTTTCCGCCTCCCGTCTAGACGGTTACGGAAGATCGGGTTTCCCCCGCTTCCCTCTGATCGCCGTGGGAACAGGAGCCTGAGCGCAGGGCTGCTGGGCGGGAGGGCGTTACCTTGGAAACGGCCGGACATCCGTCTCGCCGCACGGTTTCGATGCCCTTGGCGTCGAACACGGGGTCCTTCTGGTCCAGAGTCTCGTACATGTAGCCCACGTAGCGCTTCTTAGTCTGCAGCACACAGGGCAGGTACACCTGGGGGGAGGAGGGGGAGTAGGGAGTAAGACTGCAGCGCTTATCAATCTTTTTCAGACTGGCCTCCATTGAAAAAAGGAAAAGACACACATCCACACACACACACACGGGCACAAGTGTGCATTCCGTCAAGTACACACACACACACACACTTTAAATGTCAACGTGATCTGATCCACACGGTGAACAATGGAGCGTGTGTGTGTCCTGAATAGGACACACTTCCCTCCGCTGGTCCACCCCAGTGAGGCTGTCTCCCTGCACACAGCTCACTACCTTCTCAAACTTCAGCTTGACCGGCTTGGGGTTGGTGGCAGTCACAGCCTCGGCGATCTCGTTCCCGATCCTGAAGGCTTGCTCTTTGGTGGCTCCTTTAAGCAGGACAAACATGCTGGGGAGGAACCAGAGCAGAGGTCAGGGGGAGATGGTGAGCAGAGGTCAGGGGGAGATGGTGAGCAGAGGTCAGGGGGAGATGGTGAGCGGAGGTCAGGAGGAGATGGTGAGCGGAGGTCAGGAGGAGATGGTGAGCGGAGGTCAGGAGGAGATGGTGAGCAGAGGTCAGGGGGAGATGGTGAGCGGAGGTCAGGGGGAGATGGTGAGCAGAGGTCAGGGGGAGATGGTGAGCGGAGGTCAGGAGGAGATGGTGAGCAGAGGTCAGGGGGAGATGGTGAGCGGAGGTCAGGGGGAGATGGTGAGCAGAGGTCAGGGGGAGATGGTGAGCAGAGGTCAGGGGGAGATGGTGAGCAGAGGTCAGGGGGAGATGGTGAGCGGAGGTCAGGGGGAGATGGTGAGCAGAGGTCAGGGGGAGATGGTGAGCAGAGGTCAGGGGGAGATGGCGAGCAGAGGTGGGCCACCTCGTCTCAGGGCGAGCATCACGCTCCCTACCTGTCAGTGTCCCCGTACACAACGTGAGCTCCCCATTTCTTGGTGTCGTTCACCATCTTGATGGCTCTCTCCAGAGTCTCCCGGGCTTTGTGGACGATGCTGTCCCCGACCTGAGAGACACGCAGCATGACAACACGGCAGAGGCTCCACACAAGGACTGAAGATGGAGATGTTGACTCATGGCAGATAGGGTGGGTGGGATGTTTCCTGTGTCAGATCTCACCCTCGGTCCAAGATCCCTCACCTCCACCCCCCAGGACCTCACCTCCACCCCCCCAGGTCCCCTCACCTCCACCCCCCAGGACCTCACCTCCACGCTGGGCATGCGTCCAGAGTAGTTGGCGGCGGTGTAGCCGAAGGTGACGTTGGCGATGAGCTTGAGGCCCAGCTGCCTGGCGTGCAGAAGCCTGAGCAGGGCCTTGTCCTGGCGGTGGGTCTTCATGGCTTGTTTCACCATGATCCGCGTGTTCAGAATCTCCTCCAGCATACTGGGCACCACCCCCTTACGCACCGACGGCTACACACAGACACATTTACATTTAGTCATTTAGCAGACGCTCTTATCCAGAGCGACTTACAGTAAGTAAAGGGACATTCTCCCCGAGGCATGTAGGGTGAAGTGCCTCGCCCAAGGACACAACGTCATTTGACACGGCCGGGAACCGAACTGGCAACCTTCAGATTACTAACTCGATTCCCTCACCGCTCAGCCACCTGACTCCCACACACACACACACATTGAACACAGACACACACAATATAACAACATTTACTTCCAAATCAGGAGTTGTAAGACGGCGACCTTGATTTGAAATCAGGAGGCAGCTTGCGTGAGGACAGGAAGCCAAGCGGCAGCTGTACCTTGACGAAGGCGATGCCGTTGGGGGAGAGGGTGATGTCGTTGCGTAGCTGGTACAGCAGCTCAGGAGGAACCCTCAGGGAGGTGCAGCCAAACTTAAACTCATCCGACCTGGAACAGCGACACCAGGGTTAGCCTCGCACCCACGTACTCAACAGACAGACGTGTGTGTGTGAGAGAGTGTGAGAGAGAGTGTGAGATAGTGTGTGTGTGTGAGAGAGAGAGACAGTGTGTGTGTGTGTGTGTGTGTGTGAGAGAGAGTGTGTGAGAGAGTGTGAGATAGAGTGTGTGAGAGAGAGAGAGAGTGCGTGTGTGTGTGTGAGAGTGTGTGTGTGTGTGTGAGAGAGAGACAGCAGTCCTTACGTTTGCAGACTCTCCACGTGGCCCAGGCAGGTGGAGTAGCAGTAGTTGTAGGCGATGACGATGGAGGGGTAGAGAGACTGGAAGTCCAGCACCACCACAGAGTTGCTGTAGAAGCGGGACTGGGGCTCCATCACCAGGGGGATGCACTGCGGCGCCCTCTGCTGGGCGCGCTGCTGCACGCTGGGCGTCACCGCGATGTAGTTCATGGGCTTGGCCAAGCGCAGCATCATGGACTCTACACGGTACTGCAGGGGAGGGGGGGAGAAAGAGAGAGGGGGGGGGGAAGAAAGAGAGAGAGAGAGAGAGGAGTGTTAAATTAGCGGATCAACTCTTGTTCTTGGCTCACTGATTTCTCATGGATTCATTCCTGCTCCCTGACAACACCAGAGCCTCACAGCATGGCAGAGGTCGACAGTACAAACATCACTTCCCAGTCTTGGGTAACAGGCTGTTGCTGCAACATGCCCCGGCATGCCCTAGCATGCCCGCGGTTCAGTCTCTGCTGTTGACCCGAGACACTAAGATTTCTCTAAGCCACCACATGGGGGGGGGGGGGGGGTAGAGGTGAAACAACACAATCAGAACATCTCCACCAGCAGAACCTAGCCATGACCCCAAACTGACCCCCAAGCTGACCCAGAACTGGGTTGCGGGGACTTTCACCCCTTACTGTCTCCAGACCCTGGACATCTATTCACATTTATTCATTTAGCAGACGCTTTTATCCATATTCAGCCTGACAAATAGACACAATCATCTCTTATCAAGAGCAAACACACACGAGAACATACTAACAAGTATCCCATGACTAGTTCTGTTGATTAGTGAATAACCCAAGTACACAGGAAAGTCCATTTCTTCCCCAGTCCTGCACCCCTGACGACTGCCCCGTCCCCCTGAGGCCTGGGGGGTCCTGACCTGAGATCCTCTGGTCAGCACATGGTAGAACTGGATCCCAAACACCCTGGCCAGCTCGCTGGTCCTGCCGATGATGTCCTGCTGCTGGAGGAGCTGCATGGTGCTGCACACACGGCTTATGTAGTGATCCACCACCTTCCACCTGCAGGGATGAAGGAATGAATGAATCAATGAATGCCTTTATTGTTATTGCACATAACAACAAAATTCAATTGCACTTCTTCTGGTGGTGGTGACACATAGTATGACAGGACAATATAGTAAAACATGAATTAATTAAAAGGTTGGATGCGAAGTGTTTGTTTTTGATATATATATTATTATTTTTGGATGAAGACTCTGCTTACCTGTGCAGGTCAGTGATGTGGTCGAACCAGTCGGACAGGGTTCTGGAGCTGTAGAGGGGGAAGCGCTGGTGCAGCACATGAAAGGCCACGTTCTCGAAACTGTAGTTGTTCAACGTCGCCTGAGGAAAACGCGAGGAGAACACAGAGCAATGACTTCTCCTGTTGGGCACTTGCCCCCGTGAAAAGACCCCATCCATGAAGAGAAGGAAGAGAGGGATTGGGTTTTCTAACAGACAGATACCTCGGTCTTCATGACCCTCCACAGGTTGAGGGTGATGCGTCCGATGATGTGGATCTCTGACATGGTGTCGGAGCCATACTCGTCCTTGTCTGCTGAGAAGCGGTTGTCCTTGGAGTCTCCTGAGGAAACCAGACCACCATTATGTCATTATATCAAGCCGCCAGGCGTAGGCGACAGCAACGATTTACTCACAAATGCCCACCCAGCAGCCAATTACTCACACACACACACATTCTTGACCTCAATGTTACGGTTGGATACAGACTGGCACAGCAGGGTGAGGGTGTTGATAAAAAAAACATAACTTTTCTGCTTTAAAACTTATTCTGTTACTCAATGTTAATTCAATAAACCTCCTTCGCACTGTCAGGCACCATCACACTCAATTATTTTAGCTAAATGTTGAAGACATAAGCAGCTGTGCGCTTGATAAACAGGAGCAGTCTGCCTTCTGCTCACCTCACAACCACACAAAAAAAGACAAAGACAAAGAAAGAAGAATCGGAAAAAAATCACACACAAAAAACACGTCAGCCAGGTTAAGTGTCACTCTACCTGGGACCCGGGAGAGCTGTTGGCAGAGGTCCACGCCCAGGGCCGATGCTCGCTGGAGGAGGTATCCCCAGGAGCGCATCTGAACCTCATAACCCAGCAGGATGTCCGGGTCGTACCTGGTGTGGAGGCAGAAACATTTACATTACATTTAGATTTAGTCATTTAGCAGACGCTCTTATCCAGAGCGACTTACAGTAAGTACAGGGACATTCCCCTGAGGCAAGTAGGGTGAAGTGCCTTGCCCAAGGACACAACGTCAGTTGGCATGACCGGGAATCGAACTGGCAACCTTCGGATTACTAGCCCGACTCCCTCACCGCTCAGCCACCTGACACCCCATCAGAAACCCCATCAGCATGGAGATCAACACATCAAGGTGCTTCTATGGGGTCTCACTATGCTACAGGGTCTCACTATGCTACAGGGTCTCACTATGCTACAGGCTTAGACTAACCTAACCCTAACCCTAACTTTAATGTCCTCAAAGAAAAAATGTGTTGTACAGCACAGAATATATAGACATACATTAGAAACTCATAAAAGTGACAAAACAACAACATTACAAGTATCTTAATATTATCTATAGCAGCTATTAAGGCTTTCAAGACTGGTGACACAAATGGAACAGAGTTATTGGGTTAAAATTGGATAACTGCAAGTGTAGTGTGTGAATTATGTTTGACAATATCACATCTGAGGAGTCATACAAATGTTGCCTATGTAAAAAAAATGAACAGCACATTATCAGGGGGCACAGTGTTTCACAAAGAAGTCTTTGTAAGACAGCAGACAGGAGTGCTAATCACTTGTTTCAGATGCATCGGGATCAAGGACATCTCCATAAAGGGACACATACTTCCTGATTACAGTGACAACTTCCTGGAGCAGCTGTTTCTCATCCAAGGCATAGATGACCTGCAGCCCTGAAACGCCAGATCTGACCAGTAGGGGCGCTGTTTCTCTGCGACCTGTGAGGGATCACAAGGATAAAAAGATCCCTCATTCTCTCCAATCGAAAGGGTGATGGATACATGAGCACTGCTGACTCTTAAAATGTCTGACAACGTAGCATTTTACACTTCCTGAGACATGACAGGAAGGAGAGAGCCCTTACCTGGACCGACACCCTGACAGTTCCTGTCCAGCACTATGGCTCCAGTCAGCTGGGTCTTGTCTGAGTGAGGCAGTGGAGCGTCAGAGCTGAGGCAGTAGAATAAGGCACATATGGGGTCAAACTCAGGGTCGGGTTCCAGGTCCCTCCGAGACCGCGCATGAAGCTCCATGCTCATCAGAGTCAGATGCTGAACCTGAAGAGAAAAAACGAGGAGGTCTCCGTCAAGGTTTCAAGGGACTCCCAGTACACTGTAGAGAGTGTGTGTGCGTGTGTGTTTGCAGACTGCACAGCCAGTGGGGTAGTGTGAACCAGAGGGGCTCTTCACCAGTGGGGTAGTGTGAACCAGAGGGGCTCCTCACCAGTGGGGTAGTGTGAACCAGAGGGGCTCCTCACCAGTGGGGTAGTGTGAATCAGAGGGGCTCCTCACCAGTGGGGTAGTGTGAACCAGAGGGGCTCTTCACCAGTGGGGTAGTGTGAACCAGAGGGGCTCCTCACCAGTGGGGTAGTGTGAACCAGAGGGGCTCCTCACCAGTGGGGTAGTGTGAACCAGAGGGGCTCCTCACCAGTGGGGTAGTGTGAACCAGAGGGGCTCCTCACCAGTGGGGTAGTGTGAACCAGAGGGGCTCCTCACCAGTGGGGTAGTGTGAACCAGAGGGGCTCCTCACCAGTGGGGTAGTGTGAACCAGAGGGGCTCCTCACCAGTGGGGTAGTGTGAACCAGAGGGGCTCCTCACCAGTGGGGTAGTGTGAACCAGAGGGGCTCCTCACCAGTGGGGTAGTGTGAACCAGAGGGGCTCCTCACCAGTGGGGTAGTGTGAACCAGAGGGGCTCCTCACCAGTGGGGTAGTGTGAACCAGAGGGGCTCCTCACCAGTGGGGTAGTGTGAACCAGAGGGGCTCCTCACCAGTGGGGTAGTGTGAACCAGAGGGGCTCTTCACCAGTGGGGTAGTGTGAACCAGAGGGGCTCCTCACCAGTGGGGTAGTGTGAACCAGAGGGGCTCCTCACCAGTGGGGTAGTGTGAACCAGAGGGGCTCCTCACCAGTGGGGTAGTGTGAACCAGAGGGGCTCCTCACCAGTGGGGTAGTGTGAACCAGAGGGGCTCCTCACCAGTGGGGTAGTGTGAACCAGAGGGGCTCCTCACCAGTGGGGTAGTGTGAACCAGAGGGGCTCCTCACCAGTGGGGTAGTGTGAACCAGAGGGGCTCCTCACCAGTGGGGTAGTGTGAACCAGAGGGGCTCCTCACCAGTGGGGTAGTGTGAACCAGAGGGGCTCCTCACCAGTGGGGTAGTGTGAACCAGAGGGGCTCCTCACCTCATGCAGGGCCTTTGCCTGCTGGAGATTCTGCATGCTGACTTTGAAACCGTACGAGTTGTTGATGCTCGGGCCTTCGATTTGAGAGTTATCCTTCCTTGGAACGTTCAAAGCACCAAATTGGTTCTGAGGAGCACATGGAATCGAAAGGCTTTTTAAACAGGATGGTAAAAAACAAGAAAACTTCACAGGTAGATAGAGAACCGGCATTTTTTCCTCAGCCTTTCGGTGTCAATATCTTAGTATCTGATTCGTATTCTGGGGCTGTGCCCAACATTCCTGGCCAGGGTACACTGGGTTTAAGGCAGCTGTCTGGTTAAGTTAAGAGCTGTGTACGAGCAGGTGAGGTATTCCCTGTGTGTTCTGGCTGACCTTGATCTGGGTGGTCAACAGCACCCTTCTCAGGGCGTCCGTGTCCCTCCCTCTCCTCTGCTGCTGCTGGAACGAGCGCGCTGCGTCTGTGGAACAACATATCAAACCCCCCAAATAACAATCAGAGGGGAAGCTGTGGTGGAACGATGCACAATCTGCAAGGACAAAACAATTGCGCACCAGGGACATTTCCATATTAAAACTAATTCAATAAATGACTGTGACAGATTCAAGTATCCCTGGCTCGCTTGATTAGCCAATTATGCAGCTTTTAATGGTGGGCCATAAAAAATTTCACACTTTGAGGTAAGAAAGTTTCGTTTGAAAGAGGCTCGTGGCAGTCTGAGCGGATGCTCGCTATCGCTAATGTAATTAGCCACGGGCCAGCGATAGACGGGCGGAAGGGGAACGATTCAAATTTAAATTCAGGGGATGAAGACCTGGCTTACCGTCCGTCACGGGGGTGCTGCAGACCGGCTGTGAGCTGCTTCTGCATCTCCTCAGGACCGGGGTGCTGTGGAGCAGGCCGGGGCTTGTCCGTCCCCCCTCCCTGCTCAGGGGCAAGGGAGAGGGGCTGAGGAACTGCCTCTCCTCCTCCCTGACAGGGGACAGAGGCTCCGGCCCAGGGCCCCTCCTCTCCTCCACGGCGCAACCCGAGGGGCTGGGCTGTTCTGTCTGTTGCCATGGAGGCAGGTCGGGAGAGTCAGGGGAGACAGCTTGACCGTAGCGCTCCTCCTCTCCAGGGTCCTGAAGAGCGAGGTCCTGAGCACCAGGGTCTGTCACAGGCTCGGACCCCACGGGGCTGTCCTGAGTCTCAGCCTCCTCGACAGGAGACACGTGAAGGGACACACCTCCCCTCTCGCTACGAGTCCTCGCGAGCCTCTCCGACCCTTCCTCTTTTCTCAGGTCCGGTTCACGGCGAGCGGCGGGTTCGGTCCGGGTTGACGTCTCCTCTCCAGCCCCCTCCGTCCTCCTCCCCTCCCGGGTGTCTCTCCTCCCCTTCTGCAGGTGTTCGTACTGCCTCCTGGCCTGCAGCCAGAGCTCCACCCGCTCTCGACTGGGCGCGCTCCTGCAGGGCAGAAGGACGACCTTCTGGTCTCCAGCCGAGGTCGACGGGCCAGGCTGAGCCACGCCTCCCTCAGCTGTCTCGAAGGCCTCGGCCCCAAACGCGTGTGAGGAGCCTGGGTGGGTCATGGCAGAGAAGGCCGTCTTCCAGAACTGCAGCCCCTCCTGGGACAGGTCCCCGTTAAACTCGGGCAGGTCCTTGGCCAGTCTCGTCTCCACCGTCAGCTTCCGTCCTCCTACCTCCCTGCACAAGACAACCGTACGTGTTGGATCTCAGGACGTTTTACATGACTGTGCCTCATTCGTCAGGGACAGTTATCTAAATATATACTGAAACATAAGATGCTATTTCTCTGAGCCACATAGTAACAGTAGGAGGGTCTGCAGATTTCCATTACAATGCCTGTCTTTGCTGGTATTGGGGCAGGATCTTTATAAATCATATGTTCAAGGTCAATATCTGAATCGTCCCCCCATCAAATAAATCAGAATTAAATGGAATATTAATCCCAGTAATTTTATTGATAACCTGTAGTACATTTTCCCAATATTTACGTTTTCTGAACGTCCACAACATATGAATAATGTACCAACCTCTATTTTACACAAATATATTGACATAAAAAAAAATACTTAGACACTAAATTCCTGGTTTCATTCATATACACTGCACGTGTGTCAGTGTGCGGTCCTACCTGGGTTTCCCTGGGGCATCCGAGGGGTCACTGCAGAAGGGCTCCTGGAAGGTGGCCTCAGACATCTCCAGGTCCTGGAGGGTGGAGAGGATCTCCTCCCGGCTTGGGGGCGACATGAGGGGCTTGAGTATATTGGCTCCCACCCCCCCCCTGAGAGGCTGGCTGGCCCTGACCTGGGACAGAGAACTGACGGACCGGGGAGAGCTACTGGGGGTGGTGGACGCATCGTTCCCCTCCAGCCCGTCTCCGGTTGGAGAGCCCTCGTGGTCCGCGAACGAGGCAGAGCTTAAAGGCAGAGGTAAGACAGGCTCGAAGGCAGAAAAGAGCAGCTCTTTTCTCTCACAGTGAAAGCCTTGAAAGTGGCTGAGGCCGTGGACCTTCCCCAGGGAGGATCCCCACTCCCTGCTCCTCAAGATCCTCTCTGACTCCAGGAAAGAGAGATGATTGGACGCGGACTCCCCGTTTTCCGGCCTGTCAAAGAGATCGGGACTGAGAGGCCCTGCCCTGTGCCAATCCGAACCTCTCTGGAGCTCCTCCCCTTGGCCAAACAGCCTATCAGGTCTCTTCTCAAACCCCAGCACCAAGGCAGGAACCGCCTCCTGAGTTACATCACTCAAAAACTTCTGAGGCAGGTTTTTGTCGGTCAGAACAAACTGGCTGCCCATGTACAGGCTGGAGAACTCCGTCTGCCCAATGGTATTGATGTCAAAATTGTAGTTGTGAGGGAGCTCCGGGGATAAACTGTCCTCTATCGAGTAGCAGCTGTCCAGACCTGGATCTGACAGAAACACCGGGCTATCATCAGACAGGCTGGGCTCTTGCTTCACTGGCAGTTCTGGCTGAGAGAACTTCCCCTTCCTGGTCCGGGGCTTCTTCTCCTTGGGAGTTGTAGTCTTAGGTGCCCTGGGTTTCCGGGGGGTGTTGGAGGGGGCTCGTCTCGATTTGGCTGGCTTGGCTGATGGGGCTTGTGCTGTACCAGGAGGTGATGTGGCGGTGGAGCCGGTCTCCGTGCCAACCTGCCGTGATGGTAGCTGCTGACCCTGTTGCCTCTTCTGTAGGAGTTTCTTCAGGACAGCTAGTCCAGACTGGCTCTCAGCCTGAGGTAGCCCCTCCCCATTCTTAGTACCTGTATCGGGGTAGTCGGGTTTGGAGAAGCCCTCACCGTCCCTATCCATGGGTCCAGGTATGGACGTCACCTGAGTGAGATTACCTTCCTCCACAGTGGCCTCGGCCTTCACAACAGAATGTTGGGAGCCAGCTAGGGAGTTGACCTCAGCATTCCGCTCCAGGTCTGGCTGTGACCGGGGTCTGAAGGCATAGCTCTGACTGACCTCCATGATAGATGTCTCACAGTCCTCAGCCTTTGGCTCAACTGACTTGGACAAGCTGTTTTGGGGGTGTCTAGCGGTGCCGGCTGGCTGCTGGTACGAAGGGAGGGTGTCTGAGGAGGACCCTGAGGGAAAGATCTCATCCTCGGAGAAGAGAACCTGGGAACTGTCGCAGCTCTTGTTTGCCGAGGGGGTTTCACACTCCACTACCTGCTTCTTCTTCCTAGACCTCCTGGGTCTTGTGCAAGCAGTGGAGACAGTGGCACCATCACTTGCGCTGTTCCCTTCAACCGCTTCCGGCTCTTTCTTCCTCCTCCTGGTAGCCGCGCCACTTCCTTTCCTTCTCATGCTCTCATTTTTAGCCTGTTCACCCTCTGGAAGCTTATTAGCAGACTTGGACCTCCTTTTCGGGCTTGTGGCTAGATTTCGAAGGCGGCCCGTCCGACTTTGGTTCCGCGCACCTCGACCTAAGGACTGCGTGGGGGGTTCCTGACAGGTGGAACTGAGACATGGGTCGTTGAAGGGGTTAATGAGTTGATCCGAGGACATGGAGTCCATGAAGGGGTCGCTAGGTGACCAACACCGTGGAGGGGTGGAGTCTGCAGGGCTGGGGGATCTCTCTGACAGGTATCCCAGCTCCACCATCACATCCTTGTAGTCCGTGTCATGGTCATCCGCTAGCTCAAAGTAAAATGGCTTCGGAGGAGGGAGAGAGGGCCGAATTTGGGCTCTAGCGCCTTTAGTCCTTTTTAGCCTCTCACCCCGCCTGACTTTAACTTTCTGTGGGCTGCAGAAGGTTCCGGGTTTCTTAGGTGCTGGGCACACCTTAGCTTTTCGCTTGGGCTGTTTTTTTGCTTTTGGCTCTTTGGGGTCTTTGGGGGGGAACTTGACAGCCGAGGACTCTGGGACCATGGGCCAGAAGTTCTTGAGGGGGGCCAGTTTGCTGTACTGCTGAAGTCTATCAGGTGTCAGCACCACCCTCTGCTCCTCAGCACTCACTTTGGCCATCTTTACCAGCATGTTCTTCTGACCTTTGAACCGGTTGATGATGATGTACTTGATGATGATCGGAGGCTCCTTTCGGGCCATCTTCCGCCGTTTCTGATACTTGAGCTCCTGGCCGTTAAGAACGTAGCTGTCCCTCAGTCCGTGTCGGAGGGAGAGCGTGTGTTTATACTTGAAATCTCCTGAGTGTTCTCCGTCCTCACCATCGTAGCTCATCTTGCGTTTGGCCCTCAGGGTGTATTTACTGCCAGGCAGCCCTGAAACCTTGGTGCAAATCTTCACAGGTAGTGGGGCTAATCTGTTAATCTCCACTGTGGCTTCAATGGGACCAGAAGGGACTGAGGCTGGTAAAGGTACTGGGGAAGGGACAGGTGGTTCTGGCAGTGGGTCTAAGGATTTAGTCTCTGGTTTCTCTTCGGTATCCATATTCTCTTCAGTGAGGGACTTCCCTGGAAGAGGCTTCTCTCCTGGCTTCTCCTCTGCAACGTTACTTTCTTCTGCGCCTGGCTTCTCACTGTCTGTGTTCATCGGACCAGCTGGTGTAACAACACCGAATGCCGTGCATTCTCGGCTCTCCAAAGCTGGGTTCTCCGCGGCATTCACCTTCGTCTTCAAGGCTGCAGATTTCCGCCTCCCAAGCCTGGACCGGCGCGGTTCTGCCAGCTCCGGCTTGCTGCAGGAATCCGCTACCTTGCTCCCTGCCGCCGCCTTCTTATTGGGCCTGGTGAGGCAGTTGGAGAGGATGACACTCGGGAAGAACTTGTAGTGAGCCTCCTGCTGGGCTACGATGGTCCTCTCTGTCTTGTTCTCCTGGTAGTCCTCATACCTGATCTTCAGCTCCCCCACGTCCCCCTCCTCGTCCCCCTGACCCATCTCCCCTTCCTGGGGGTCCATCAGCTCCTCGTCCTCCATGGCGCAGGGGGATGGGGTGATGTTCCTCAGGATGGGGCTTTTGCAGCCCTTCTGACTCAGCTCCGGGTCCGCTTTGGACGGGCAGTTCCTGAGCTCCGAGTAGCACAGGGAGAAGCTGCGATGGTTCTGCAGGATGGACAGGCGGTTCTTCTCTACGTTCTTGATGCTGCCGTACTTCTTCCTGCTCTGGGTGATCTTGCCGTTGCCGAACGGAAAGCCGTCGAGGTCGGACTCGTCCAAAGCGATGGTCTTCTTCTCGTAGGTGTAGAGGGGCCGCACGTCCATCTTGTCCATGCAGGTCGGAGACACCTCGGCCTGGCTGACCAGGTTGCAGGGGATGGGGTGTTTTACTGGCTGGATGTAGGGAATCTCTTTATTCACTTTAAACCCCGTGGAGCACTCGTTGGCGTCCAGACTGAGGGAGCTCTTGGAGAGGAAGTGTTTGTCTGCTGGTTCCTCTGTGTCCAGGGACAGGGCCTGCCTGTGCTCGGGGTGTTTACACTCCAGAAGGATATTGGCTGAGGAGGGGGGCTCCAGGTGGACTGTCTCCCCAGGAAAGGGCTTCCTCTTGCCCAGGAGCTTGTCGGTGACGGTCAGGGAGGTCCTTGAGTCTTTGTCCGTTAGTGAAGAGTCTGGGGGGCAAAACGGAAGAGATGAAAACTACGTCAATACCAACGACGGCACCAAAGCGATAAACAAACATCTTATCTCGCCCATTCCAGGAAGAAGCTCGTGCCAACAGCGAGGCTAAACTACGTTCCGGGAGAATGACTCACCGCTGTTTTCATCAGCAGCCCCATCCACTTGAGGGATGGACAGGTTGGCAAAGACAGAGTTGTTTCCGCTCCACTCCATCTCCTCGTCTGAGGAGGCTGGCGGCTCGTCACTGAAGCTTTCCTCCGTGTCCTTCACACTGCCTCTGTTGGTGGGGAGCGGGAGGCCGGTGACAGAGACAGCGATTGAACAATGAGGCAGAGCTTTAAACAATGCATGATCACGGCTCAGCGATTGACCTTCATCTACCTGCTGCAGGTCTGTGTAGACTCAGTAGAGAGACAATGACATTGGACAAATGAGAACATGTTTACTACACTCCAGGAAACACACAGATGAATGAGCAGAAAGAAGAAAACTAACACTGATATAGTGACCTGGGTGGTGGTTGACAACAGATGAACAGAAACTCAAAACGAACCTTGTTCTAGATGGCTGTTCCGGAAGGTCGCAGTCCCATCTTTGTGACATCACCATACTGAGTTCCGCCTCTTCCCTGTCCAGCTCAGGCTCCGCCTCCTCCTCGTCGCTGTTGTAGTGACAGGCTCCACCTCCCTGCAGCAGTGATTGGGAGTTCTGCCTCATGGGCGTCGCCCTGTACCCATCATCCTCCAGGCCGGCCAGCAGGTCAACCATCGCATGGTCTTGGCTGCTGTCTGGAGCACAAACACACAGACTGCTTTGATGTAGAAAACCATACGACACCTTTACATTTCACACACTGTATATATAATTACATCAAAGAACAAGATTGAGAATTTAAAAATAAAATTGGTTTGATTTGGTTTGAAATGGCTTGATTGAGCCATGTTGATTTAAAAACAGGCATGGAATTCGTATTGTAAGCATGCCGAGAGCGGTTCTGCATGACGTGTCTTGGTTACCTAGAATGGGCGAGTGCGTGGACCTCTGGGAGAGAGGGAGGAAGGTCTGACTGCTCTCCAGCAGGCTGAGGATGGCCTCCTCGTCCACGATCGCATCCTCTGAGCTTCTGTTACTGCACCTCACGGAGCCTGAAGGGCAGAGTAACACTGGAGCCAGGCCACACACCACACAACAAGTCGGTATCCGTGTGTGTGTGTACTGTATGCGTGCGTGTGTGTGTACTGTATGCGTGCGTGTGTGTGTACTGTATGCGTGCGTGTGTGTGTGTACTGTATGCGTGCGTGCGTGTGTGTGTGTACTGTATGCGTGCGTGCGTGTGTGTGTGTACTGTATGCGTGTGTGTGTGTACTGTATGTGTGTGTGTGTACTGTATGTGTGTGTGTGTGTGTACTGTATGTGTGTGTGTGGGTGTACTGTGTGTGTGTACTGTATGTGTGTGTGTGTGTGTGTGTGTACTGTGTGTGTACTGTGTGTGTGTGTGTACTGTATGTGTGTGTGTGTGTGTACTGTATGTGTGTACTGTGTGTGTGTGTGTGTACTGTGTGTGTGTGTGTGTGTGTGTACTGTATGTGTGTGTGTGTGTGTGTACTGTGTGTGTGTGTACTGTATGTGTGTGTGTGTGTACTGTGTGTGTGTGTGTACTGTATGTGTGTACTGTATGTGTGTGTGTGTGTACTGTGTGTGTGTGTGTGTGTACTGTGTGTGTGTGTGTGTGTGTACTGTGTGTGTGTGTGTGTACTGTATGTGTGTGCACGCATGTTAAGGCACCGCTGTCCCTGGCATTTCCAATGGTCCTGTGAGACAATTGTCAGTCTGAGCTGGCTGATTAGGCTAATGTAGTCCCCAGCAGCGTGTTACACTTAATATTCAGACTCGGTAGGAGCGGTGGGGGGGGGGTTACAACGGATGTCAGTATCACTGTGTGCCTTTGTCTGCCTGCTACAGAGCTGAAACTGGAGGAGGCCTGCCAGGGCTGGAGTGTCCCTCACCTGTCTGGGAGCCTTGGTGCACCTCCACCATGTTGGCAGGGGTGCAGCGCAGCCCCTCCCGTGTGGGGATGTCCGGGTGCAGAGACAGGTCGGCGGGGAAAGACTCCTGTTCTTCCGGGTCATCAGCAGGTCCTGGCTGAGTCCTGGTTAAAGAGGCAGGAAACAGCAGCTCCGTGTGAGCCTCTGGTAGCTGTGATACATGCGATGGCCAGGGTTATCATCAGTCATAGACAGGGCCCCTGCGATTGCCAGGGTTATCATCAGTCATAGACAGGGCCCCTGCGATTGCCAGGGTTATCATCAGTCATAGACAGGGCCCCTGTGATTGCCAGGGTTATCATCAGTTATAGACAGGGCCCCTGCGATGGCCAGGGTTATCATCAGTCATAGACAGGGTCCCTGTGATTGCCAGGGTTATCATCAGTTATAGACAGGGCCCCTGCGATTGCCAGGGTTATCATCAGTCATAGACAGGGCCCCTGTGATTGCCAGGGTTATCATCAGAGTCATAGACAGGGCCCCTGTGATTGCCAGGGTTATCATCAGAGTCATAGACAGGGCCCCTGCGATTGCCAGGGTTATCATCAGAGTCATAGACAGGGCCCCTGCGATTGCCAGGGTTATCATCAGTCATAGACAGGGCCCCTGTGATTGCCAGGGTTATCATCAGTCATAGACAGGGCCCCTGTGATTGCCAGGTTTATCATCAGAGTCATAGACAGGGCCCCTGTGATTGCCAGGGTTATCATCAGAGTCATAGACAGGGCCCCTGTGATTGCCAGGGTTATCATCAGTCATAGACAGGGCCCCTGTGATTGCCAGGTTTATCATCAGAGTCATAGACAGGGCCCCTGTGATTGCCAGGGTTATCATCAGTTATAGACGGGATCCATGTGAACTACCGCTGAAGCAGCCATGTTTTATAAGTGCCCCGTACTGTCTTAATCAGGAGAGAAGGAGAGATTGAGTCTGCCTGCTTGTGTGTGTGTGGGTAGGCATACATCAAGTGAGTGTGTATGTGTACACTGTATATAGTAAACACATGTGTTTGTTTATATGTGTGTGTGTGGCCTGGAGTGAGTGCCTTAATGGGTGTGCCTGTGTGCTGTGGAGTGTGTGTGGCGTGCAATTAGTGCTTGTTGTGTAGTATGTGTGTGTGTGTGTGTGTGTGTGTGTGTGTGGGCAGATAGGGGTATGAATGGAAAGCTGGCAGCCAGCCAGCCAGCCAGTCTTGGTCCCTCTCCAAATGCCTCTCAGCTTCAGGCTGCCTATCAGCCTATCAGCCTCACACATCCACACTCCGCACGGCCCTGCATCGCCTAGCAACTCCTAAATATCGCAATACACACTTGCTGGCTGCACGGTTGCAGGGAGCCGGGCTGGAGGGAGCTGAGTGCTTCCATCTCAGGCACCAGGCTTATTCGTATTCAAAGAGAATGTCTTATTCGTGGGGAGCAGCTCCAGAGACAAGGCTGTGCGCGCTCGTCTCGTTTCGTGTTAATTAGTCTCGTTGCTAATGACTTTAGTGACTACAGCAGGGGGCCCCAGCAGGTGCCAGGAGATTCCTGCAGCAATTAACACATTTCACCACAGACTCCGCCCCCCTCCACTGGCTCTACATGGCTACTGTGCTGTGTACAGTAGCAATCACTGGAACACAGCATGTGGCTTGTGTGGGTGGGGTGTGTGTGCGTGTGTGCGTGCGCGTCCAAAGCTGAGACAGAGAAAGTGCATCCGAAAGAGAGAGGGAGTGAGTGGACAGTGTGTGTGTGTGTGTGTGTGTGTGAGTGTACAGTGTGTGTGTGTGTGTGTGAGTGAGTGTACAGTGTGTGTGTGTGTGTGTGTGAGTGAGTGTACAGTGTGTGTGTGTGTGTGTGTGTGTGTGTGTGTGTGTGTGTGTGAGTGAGTGAGTGAGTGTACAGTGTGTGTGTGTGTGTGTGTGTGAGTGAGTGTACAGTGTGTGTGTGTGTGTGTGAGTGTACAGTGTGTGTGTGTGTGTGTGTGTGAGTGAGTGTACAGTGTGTGTGTGTGTGTGTGTGAGTGTACAGTGTGTGTGTGTGTGTGTGTGTGTGTGTGTGTGTGTGTGTGTCAGTCAGCATGAGTACGTTCTTGTTATGAGCGAGAGACAAGCCCGTCTGTGAGCCAGACACAGAGTAGTAGGAGACATGTTTGTGTGGCACAGCCCAAACCCTGTCACGTGAGGAGACAGCTTCCTCTGCCAAGACCAAACCACTCCCCCTGCTCTCCCCCTGCTCTCCCCCCCTGCTCTCCCCCCCTGCTCTCCCCCCTGCTCTCCCCCCTGCTCTCCCCCTGCTCTCCCCCTTGCTCTCCCCCCTGCTCTCCCCCTGCTCTCCCCTTGCTCTCCCCCTTGCTCTCCCCCTTGCTCTCCCCCTGGCCCCGCTACGTTCTGCTGTTTATGATAGAGCTGTCTCTGCTTTCCTCCCTGCTTACTGCCGCTCCGCTATCAAGCTCTGTGAATAGGAGCCATCTGGGTCTGATGTAACGGCATGCACCGAGCCAACTGTACTTTATTTATAACAGGAAATACTTGCTGCTCAGCAAGGAAGGGGAGCATGTTGAGCACCCGGACACAGGAGGACAGGACGGTGACCCCCTTTATCCCACAAGCCCCCTCCCCCTCCCCCTCCCCCTCCCTCTCCCTCCCTCCCTCCCTCCCTCTCTCCCTCTCTCCCTCTCTCCCTCTCTCTCTGTGAAACACTGTTGAGACAAACCAGGAAGAGGCATGACACAGATGTTCTCCAGTAAAACATGGGGAAAGTGAGGACACACGAATGGCCTTTATGTCATTTAACGTGACAAGAGCGAGAAAAATCCAGCTGTGGCTTCTCTCCCTGTGGTACTTAGATGTGGTCTTCCAAGTCCACAGCTCGTCTAGCTAACGCGATTGGAAAACACCACATGTTTATCTTCCAAAGAGTTTCCTCCCCAAAAATGCACCCACCCCCACTCTTCCAACACTACTTAACCAACCACATGGCTTCACTCACGCAAAATGAAGCAATGGTCTGACTTTTCAGCAACTGTGGGAAAATCTGCATTGAGAAATCGTTCCCCTTAAGATTCCAATCAGAACGAGAGATAAAGCTTCTACTTACACATTAAACTCGTTCTCCTTCAGAATCTCCTTGAGTCTCCTCATGAAGATTCTCTCGCTCTCCGAGGATACGACAAACCCACGATCTGGAAGATCATGAAACAAAAACCCTCTTTGATGCGGGTCGACACACAGGGAAAAAACCAGAGCTGAAACATGCCCGCTCCACAACCACATACACAGCATCTCTGCCAGAGATCAGACAGATTCACGTTTATGAGGCTGGCAGAGGCTATGCGGGTGTCCAGCGTCACACACACTGGCTGGACGTGCCCGTCCGGGATGTCAGTGTGTTGGTCGCTCACCTTGGGACTGGGGCGTTTCTATCTGGGACACCTGGTTCATCTCTCTCCTCCTCTGCTTCTCATCCTCCCAGATGGCGTGCAGGCCAGGGTTTCTGCCAATCTGATCTACACACACACACACACACGTTCAGTTCAGCACAGCATGTACTCCGCAGTTTTGCCCCCCCCCCCCCCCCCCCCCCCCACCTGTCTTCACCTCCACACTGTGGTGGAGCCAGGAGAAGTCTTTATTACGACAGCAGACACAGTGATGCCCAGGCACTCAGCATGGACTTGTGCAATCATCCCTCCTCTGGTCCCTTACAACACCATGTTTATGGTATGGCCGTTTCTGGGGAGATGGAAAATCTAGCTAAAAGCAACTGCAGCCCTCCCTGGTATGCCCTCCTCCGGTCCTCAACACAGATAAAAGCAGGATGACAGGGAGAGTGGTCCTGGCCTGAAACACCACACTTAATCAGAAACATACCCTGTAGCACTCGCTGTTTGGTTTTGCTGTGTCATTGTATTAAATATGCATGTGAACTAGCAGGGAGGCTTTGAAAAAGGCAGCTTCCATGCAAAATAGAGACATCAGAAGGACAGGGCTGAGATTCTACTGGCAGATGCATAATCATAGAGGTCCAGGATGGCTCTGCTTTGACAGATTGTGTTGATTTAGTTGATTTAGTTCCAGGCTTTTATTTTAATCTGCTCAAACTCTTTGATCCTGACTATTCTGTTTCTCTGTCTCCCCCTCTTTCTGCTTCTTAACATAAAAGAGACAGAGAGAGAGAAACAGAGACAGAGAGAAAGAGAGAGAGAGGGAGACAGAGACAGAGAGAGGGAGACAGACAGACAGACAGACAGAGAGCGAGACAGAGAGAATGAGAGAGAGACAGATATAGAGAGAGACAGAGACAGAGAGAGGGAGACAGACCGACAGACAGAGAGCGAGACAGAGAGAATGAGAGAGAGACAGAGATACAGAGGGAGACAGACAGAGAGAGAGCGAGACAGAGAGACAGAGAGATACAGAGAGAATGAGAGAGAGACAGAGAGAGGGAGACAGACAGACAGAGAGCGAGACAGAGAGAGACAGAGAGAATGAGAGAGAGACAGAGATAGAGACGGAGACAGACAGAGAGAGACAGACAGAGAGACACAGAGAGCGAGAGGAGATTGAATGAAGCCAGATCCAGGAGGATCCTCTCCTCTCCGTCCTCCTTACTCTCCAGCTCCAGGCGGTTGAGGACGTCTGCTGCGACAGCATCCACCTCCAGCTCACAGGTGCTCTGCTTCTCCACCCTCCTCCAGGACCATGGAGCTGCAGCACGGACACACAGGGACCACAAGAGACAGAAGAAGAAGAAGGAGAAAAGACAGGAAGT